>NW_027675601.1:225000-242500 GCF_965601325.2 Salmo salar | reverse complement strand
ACACACCGACAACACACATACACACACACACACACACACTGACAACACACACACACACACCGACAACACACACACACACACACCGACAACACACACACACACCGACAACACACACACACCGACAACACACACACACACACACACACCGACAACACACACACACACCGACAACACACACACACACAACACACACACACCGACAAGACACACACACACCGACAAAACACACACACACACACACCGACAACACACACACACACACACCGACAACAAACACACACACACACACCGACTACACACACACCGACAACACACACACACACACACTGACAACACACACACACACACCGACAACACACACACACACACACACACCGACAACACACACACACACACACACCGACAACACACACACACACACACCGACTACACACACACACACACCGGCAACACACACACACACACACACACCGACAACACACACACACACACACACCGACAACACACACACACACACACACACACACACTGACAACACACACACACACCGACAACACACACACACAAACACCGACAACACACACACACACCGACAACACACACACACACACACACACACACCGACAACACACACACACACACACACACACACACACTGACAACACACACACACCGACAACACACACACACAAACACACCGACAACACACACACACACCGACAACACACACACACACAACACACAGCGACAACACACACACACACAACGACAACACACACACACAAACACACCGACAACACACACACACACACCGACAACACACACACACACAACGACAACACACACACACAAACACACCGACAACACACACACACACACCGACAACACACACACACACACACACACACACACACACCGACTACACACACACACACCGACAACACACACACACACACACTGACAACACACACACACACACCGACAACACACACACACACACACACCGACAACACACACACACACACCGACAACACACACACACACACACCGACAACACACACACACACACCGGCAACACACACACACACACACACACACACTGACAACACACACACACACACCGACAACACACACACACACCGACAACACACACACACACCGACAACACACACACACACAACACACACACACACACCGACAACACACACACACACACAACGACAACACACACACACAAACACACCGACAACACACACACACACCGACAACACACACACACACACCGACAATACACACACACACACCGACAACACACACACACACACACACACACACCGACAACACACACACACACAAACACCAGCAACACACACACACACACCGACAACACACACACACACACACTGACAACACACACACACACACCGACAACACACACACACACACACCGACAACACACACACACACACACACACACCGACTACACACACACACCGACAACACACACACACACACACTGACAACACACACACACACACCGACAACACACACACACACCAACAACACACACACACACACACCGACAACACACACACACACCGACAACACACACACACACACCGGCAACACACACACACACCGACAACACACACACACACACGCACACACCGACAACACACACACACACACACACACACACACTGACAACACACACACACACCGACAACACACACACACACACACCGACAACACACACACACACCGACAACACACACACACACAACACACACACACACACCGACAACACACACACACACACAACGACAACACACAAACACACCGACAACACACACACACACACCGACAACACACACACACACAACGACAACACACACACACAAACACACCGACAACACACACACACACACCGACAACACACACACACACACCGACAACACACACACACAAACACACCGACAACACACAGACACACACACCGACAACACACACACCCACACCGACTACACACACACACACCGACAACACACACACACACACACTGACACCACACACACACACCGACAACACACACACACACACACCGACAACACACACACACACACACCGACAACACACACACACACAAACACCGACAACACACACACACACACCGGCAACACACACACACACACACACACACACACAGACAACACACACACACACACACACCGACAACACACACACACACCGACAACACACACACACACCTACAACACACACACACACAACACACACACACACACCGACAACACACACACACACACAACGACAACACACACACACAAACACACCGACAACACACACACACACACCGACAACACACACACACACACCGACAACACACACACACACACCGACAACACACACACACACACACACACACACACACCGACAACACACACACCGACAACACACACACACACAAACACCAGCAACACACACACACACACCGACAACACACACACACACACACCGACAACACACACACACACACCGACAACACACACACACACACACACACACCGACAACACACACACACACACACACCGACAACACACACACACACACACACACTGACAACACACACACACACACACACACACACCGACAACACACACACACACACACACCGACAACACACACACACACACTGACAACACACACACACACACCGACAACACACACACACACACACCGACAACACACACACACACACACCGACAACACACACACACACCGACAACACACACACACACACCGGCAACACACACACACACCGACAACACACACACACACACGCACACACCGACAACACACACACACACACACACACACACACACTGACAACACACACACACACACCGACAACACACACACACACACACCGACAACACACACACACACCGACAACACACACACACACAACACACACACACACACCGACAACACACACACACACACAACGACAACACACAAACACACCGACAACACACACACACACCGACAACACACACACACACAACGACAACACACACACACAAACACACCGACAACACACACACACACACCGACAACACACACACACACACCGACAACACACACACACAAACACACCGACAACACACACACACACACACCGACAACACACACACACACACCGACAACACACACACACACCGACAACACACACACACACAACACACACACACACACCGACAACACACACACACACACAACGACAACACACACACACAAACACACCGACAACACACACACACACCGACAACACACACACACACACCGACAATACACACACACACACCGACAACACACACACACACACACACACACACCGACAACACACACACACACAAACACCAGCAACACACACACACACACCGACAACACACACACACACACACTGACAACACACACACACACACCGACAACACACACACACACACACCGACAACACACACACACACACACACACACCGACTACACACACACACACCGACAACACACACACACACACACTGACAACACACACACACACACCGACAACACACACACACACCAACAACACACACACACACACACCGACAACACACACACACACCGACAACACACACACACACACCGGCAACACACACACACACCGACAACACACACACACACACGCACACACCGACAACACACACACACACACACACACACACACTGACAACACACACACCGACAACACACACACACACACACCGACAACACACACACACACACACACACACACACACACACACACACACACACACACACACACACACACCGACTACACACACACACACCGACAACACACACACACACACACTGACAACACACACACACACACCGACAACACACACACACACACACACCGACAACACACACACACACACCGACAACACACACACACACACACCGACAACACACACACACACACCGACAACACACACACACAAACACACCGACAACACACACACACACACACCGACAACACACACACACACACCGACAACACACACACACACCGACAACACACACACACACAACACACACACACACACCGACAACACACACACACACACAACGACAACACACACACACAAACACACCGACAACACACACACACACCGACAACACACACACACACACCGACAATACACACACACACACCGACAACACACACACACACACACACACACACCGACAACACACACACACACAAACACCAGCAACACACACACACACACCGACAACACACACACACACACACTGACAACACACACACACACACCGACAACACACACACACACACACCGACAACACACACACACACACACACACACCGACTACACACACACACACCGACAACACACACACACACACACTGACAACACACACACACACACCGACAACACACACACACACCAACAACACACACACACACACACCGACAACACACACACACACCGACAACACACACACACACACCGGCAACACACACACACACCGACAACACACACACACACACGCACACACCGACAACACACACACACACACACACACACACACTGACAACACACACACACACACCGACAACACACACACACACACACCGACAACACACACACACACCGACAACACACACACACACAACACACACACACACACCGACAACACACACACACACACAACGACAACACACAAACACACCGACAACACACACACACACACCGACAACACACACACACACAACGACAACACACACACACAAACACACCGACAACACACACACACACACCGACAACACACACACACACACCGACAACACACACACACAAACACACCGACAACACACACACACACACACCGACAACACACACACACACACCGACTACACACACACACACCGACAACACACACACACACACACTGACACCACACACACACACCGACAACACACACACACACACACCGACAACACACACACACACACCGACAACACACACACACACAAACACCGACAACACACACACACACACCGGCAACACACACACACACACACACACACACACAGACAACACACACACACACACACACCGACAACACACACACACACCGACAACACACACACACACCTACAACACACACACACACAACACACACACACACACCGACAACACACACACACACACAACGACAACACACACACACAAACACACCGACAACACACACACACACACCGACAGCACACACACACACACCGACAACACACACACACACAAACACCAGCAACACACACACACACACCGACAACACACACACACACACACTGACAACACACACACACACACCGACAACACACACACACACACACCGACAACACACACACACACACACACACACCGACTACACACACACACACCGACAACACACACACACACACACTGACAACACACACACACACACCGACAACACACACACACACCAACAACACACACACACACACACCGACAACACACACACACACCGACAACACACACACACACACCGGCAACACACACACACACCGACAACACACACACACACACGCACACACCGACAACACACACACACACACACACACACACACTGACAACACACACACACACACCGACAACACACACACACACACACCGACAACACACACACACACCGACAACACACACACACACAACACACACACACACACCGACAACACACACACACACACAACGACAACACACAAACACACCGACAACACACACACACACACCGACAACACACACACACACAACGACAACACACACACACAAACACACCGACAACACACACACACACACCGACAACACACACACACACACCGACAACACACACACACAAACACACCGACAACACACACACACACACACCGACAACACACACACACACACCGACTACACACACACACACCGACAACACACACACACACACACTGACACCACACACACACACCGACAACACACACACACACACACACACCGACAACACACACACACACACACCGACAACACACACACACACAAACACCGACAACACACACACACACACCGGCAACACACACACACACACACACACACACACAGACAACACACACACACACACACACCGACAACACACACACACACCGACAACACACACACACACCTACAACACACACACACACAACACACACACACACACCGACAACACACACACACACACAACGACAACACACACACACAAACACACCGACAACACACACACACACACCGACAGCACACACACACACACCGACAACACACACACACACACCGACAACACACACACACACACACACACACACACCGACAACACACACACCGACAACACACACACACACAAACACCAGCAACACACACACACACACCGACAACACACACACACACACACCGACAACACACACACACACACCGACAACACACACACACACACACACACACCGACAACACACACACACACACACACCGACAACACACACACACACACACACACTGACAACACACACACACACACACACACACACACCGACAACACACACACACACACACACCGACAACACACACACACACACTGACAACACACACACACACACCGACAACACACACACACACACACCGACAACACACACACACACACACCGACAACACACACACACACCGACAACACACACACACACACCGGCAACACACACACACACCGACAACACACACACACACACGCACACACCGACAACACACACACACACACACACACACACACTGACAACACACACACACACACCGACAACACACACACACACACACCGACAACACACACACACACCGACAACACACACACACACAACACACACACACACACCGACAACACACACACACACACACAACGACAACACACAAACACACCGACAACACACACACACACACCGACAACACACACACACACAACGACAACACACACACACAAACACACCGACAACACACACACACACACCGACAACACACACACACACACCGACAACACACACACACAAACACACCGACAACACACACACACACACACCGACAACACACACACACACACCGACTACACACACACACACACCGACAACACACACACACACACACTGACAACACACACACACACCGACAACACACACACACACACACACACCGACAACACACACACACACACACCGACAACACACACACACAAACACCGACAACACACACACACACACCGGCAACACACACACACACACACACACACACACAGACAACACACACACACACACACCTACAACACACACACACACCGACAACACACACACACACCTACAACACACACACACACAACACACACACACACACCGACAACACACACACACACACAACGACAACACACACACACAAACACACCGACAACACACACACACACACCGACAACACACACACACACACCGACAACACACACACACACACCGACAACACACACACACACACACACACACACACACACACACCGACAACACACACACCGACAACACACACACACACAAACACCAGCAACACACACACACACACCGACAACACACACACACACACACCGACAACACACACACACACACCGACAACACACACACACACACACACACCGACAACACACACACACACACACACCGACAACACACACACACTGACAACACACACACACACACACACACCGACAACACACACACACACACACACCGACAACACACACACACACACACACCGACAACACACACACACCGACAACACACACACACACACACACACACACACCGACAACACACACACACACACAAACACACACACTGACAACACACACACACACACACCGACAACACACACACACACCGACAACACACACACACACACACACCGACAACACACACACACACACCGACAACAGACACACACACACACACACACCGACAACACACACACACACACACACCGACAACACACACACACACACACACACACACACACACTGACAACACACACACACACACACACACCGACAACACACACACACACACACACCGACAACACACACACACACCGACAACACACACACACCGACAACACACACACACACACAAACACACCGACAACACACACACACACCGACAACACACACACACACAACAGACACACACACCGACAACACACACACACACCGACAACACACACACACACACACACACACACCGACAACACACACACACACACCGACAACACACACACACACACACACACACCGACTACACACACACACACCGACAACACACACACACACACTGACAACACACACACACACCGACAACACACACACACACACACCGACAACACACACACACACACACCGACAACACACAGACACACCGACAACACACACACACACACACACACCGACAACACACACACACACACACACCGACAACACACACACACACACACCGACAACACACACACACACACCGGCAACACACACACACACACACCAACAACACACACACACACACACACCGACAACACACACACACACACACACACACACACTGACAACACACACACACACCGACAACACACACACCGACAACACACACACACACAACGACAACACACACACACAAACACACCGACAACACACACACACACACCGACAACACACACACACACACCGACAACACACACACACAAACACACCGACAACACACACACACACACACCGACAACACACACACACACACCGACTACACACACACACACACCGACAACACACACACACACACACTGACAACACACACACACACCGACAACACACACACACACACACACACCGACAACACACACACACACACACCGACAACACACACACACAAACACCGACAACACACACACACACACCGGCAACACACACACACACACACACACACACACAGACAACACACACACACACACACACCGACAACACACACACACACCGACAACACACACACACACCTACAACACACACACACACAACACACACACACACACCGACAACACACACACACACACAACGACAACACACACACACAAACACACCGACAACACACACACACACACCGACAACACACACACACACACCGACAACACACACACACACACCGACAACACACACACACACACACACACACACACACCGACAACACACACACCGACAACACACACACACACAAACACCAGCAACACACACACACACACCGACAACACACACACACACACACCGACAACACACACACACACACCGACAACACACACACACACACACACACCGACAACACACACACACACACACACCGACAACACACACACACACACACACACTGACAACACACACACACACACACACACACCGACAACACACACACACACACCGACAACACACACACACACACACACCGACAACACACACACACCGACAACACACACACACACACACACACACACACCGACAACACACACACACACACAAACACACACACTGACAACACACACACACACACACCGACAACACACACACACACCGACAACATACACACACACACACACCGACAACACACACACACACACCGACAACACACACACACACACACACACACCGACAACACACACACACACACACACCGACAACACACACACACACACACACACACACACACACACACACTGACAACACACACACACACACACCGACAACACACACACACACACACACCGACAACACACACACACACCGACAACACACACACACCGACAACACACACACACACACACACCGACAACACACACACACACCGACAACACACACACACACAACAGACACACACACCGACAACACACACACACACCGACAACACACACACACACACACACACACACCGACAACACACACACACACACCGACAACACACACACACACACACACACACCGACTACACACACACACTCGGACAACACACACACACACACTGACAACACACACACACACACCGACAACACACACACACACACACACACACACACACACTGACAACACACACACACACACACACACCGACAACACACACACACACACACACCGACAACACACACACACACCGACAACACACACACACCGACAACACACACACACACACAAACACACCGACAACACACACACACACCGACAACACACACACACACAACAGACACACACACCGACAACACACACACACACCGACAACACACACACACACACACACACACACCGACAACACACACACACACACCGACAACACACACACACACACACACACACCGACTACACACACACACACCGACAACACACACACACACACTGACAACACACACACACACCGACAACACACACACACACACACCGACAACACACACACACACACACCGACAACACACAGACACACCGACAACACACACACACACACACACACCGACAACACACACACACACACACACCGACAACACACACACACACACACCGACAACACACACACACACACCGGCAACACACACACACACACACCAACAACACACACACACACACACACCGACAACACACACACACACACACACACACACACTGACAACACACACACACACCGACAACACACACACCGACAACACACACACACACAACGACAACACACACACACAAACACACCGACAACACACACACACACACCGACAACACACACACACACACCGACAACACACACACACAAACACACCGACAACACACACACACACACACCGACAACACACACACACACACCGACTACACACACACACACACCGACAACACACACACACACACACTGACAACACACACACACACCGACAACACACACACACACACACACACCGACAACACACACACACACACACCGACAACACACACACACAAACACCGACAACACACACACACACACCGGCAACACACACACACACACACACACACACACAGACAACACACACACACACACACACCGACAACACACACACACACCGACAACACACACACACACCTACAACACACACACACACAACACACACACACACACCGACAACACACACACACACACAACGACAACACACACACACAAACACACCGACAACACACACACACACACCGACAACACACACACACACACCGACAACACACACACACACACCGACAACACACACACACACACACACACACACACACCGACAACACACACACCGACAACACACACACACACAAACACCAGCAACACACACACACACACCGACAACACACACACACACACACCGACAACACACACACACACACCGACAACACACACACACACACACACACCGACAACACACACACACACACACACCGACAACACACACACACACACACACACTGACAACACACACACACACACACACACACCGACAACACACACACACACACCGACAACACACACACACACACACACCGACAACACACACACACCGACAACACACACACACACACACACACACACACCGACAACACACACACACACACAAACACACACACTGACAACACACACACACACACACCGACAACACACACACACACCGACAACATACACACACACACACACCGACAACACACACACACACACCGACAACACACACACACACACACACACACCGACAACACACACACACACACACACCGACAACACACACACACACACACACACACACACACACACACACTGACAACACACACACACACACACCGACAACACACACACACACACACACCGACAACACACACACACACCGACAACACACACACACCGACAACACACACACACACACACACCGACAACACACACACACACCGACAACACACACACACACAACAGACACACACACCGACAACACACACACACACCGACAACACACACACACACACACACACACACCGACAACACACACACACACACCGACAACACACACACACACACACACACACCGACTACACACACACACTCGGACAACACACACACACACACTGACAACACACACACACACACCGACAACACACACACACACACACCGACAACACACACACACACACACCGACAACACACAGACACACCGACAACACACACACACACACACACACCGACAACACACACACACACACACACCGACAACACACACACACACACACCGACAACACACACACACACACCGGCAACACACACACACACACACACCGACAACACACACACACACACACACACACACACACACTGACAACACACACACACACCGACAACACACACACACACCGACAACACACACACACACCGGCAACACACACACACACCGACAACACACACACACACACGCACACACCGACAACAAACACACACACACACACACACACACACACTGACAACACACACACACACACCGACAACACACACACACACACACCGACAACACACACACACACCGACAACACACACACACACAACACACACACACACACCGACAACACACACACACACACAACGACTACACACAAACACACCGACAACACACACACACACACCGACAACACACACACACACAACGACAACACACACACACAAACACACCGACAACACACACACACACACCGACAACACACACACACACACCGACAACACACACACACAAACACACCGACAACACACACACACACACACCGACAACACACACACACACACACACACCGACTACACACACACACACCGACAACACACACACACACACACTGACAACACACACACACACCGACAACACACACACACACACACACCGACAACACACACACACACACACCGACAACACACACACACAAACACCGACAACACACACACACACACCGGCAACACACACACACACACACACACACACACAGACAACACACACACACACACACACCGACAACACACACACACACCGACAACACACACACACACCTACAACACACACACACACAACACACACACACACACCGACAACACACACACACACACAACGACAACACACACACACAAACACACCGACAACACACACACACACACCGACAACACACACACACACACCGACAACACACACACACACACCGACAACACACACACACACACACACACACACACACACACACCGACAACACACACACCGACAACACACACACACACAAACACCAGCAACACACACACACACACCGACAACACACACACACACACACCGACAACACACACACACACACCGACAACACACACACACACACACACCGACAACACACACACACACACACACCGACAACACACACACACACACACACACTGACAACACACACACACACACACACACCGACAACACACACACACACACACCGACAACACACACACACACACACCGACAACACACACACACCGACAACACACACACACACACACACACACTCGACAACACACACACACACACACCGACAACACACACACACACACACACACACCGACAACACACACACACACACACAAACACACACACTGACAACACACACACACACACACCGACAACACACACACACACCGACAACACACACACACACACACACCGACAACACACACACACACACCGACAACACACACACACACACACACACACACACACACACCGACAACACACACACACACACACACCGACAACACACACACACACACACACACTGACAACACACACACACACACACACACACCGACAACACACACACACACACACACACCGACAACACACACACACACCGACAACACACACACACCGACAACACACACACACACACACACACCGACAACACACACACACACCGACAACACACACACACACACACAGCCGACACACACCGACACACACACACGACACACACGACACACACACACACACACACACCACACACACACCGACAACACACACACACACACACGACACACACTGACACACACACACACACACACCGACAACACACACACACACACACACCGACAACACACACACACACACACACACTCGACACACACACACACACCGACAACACACACACACACACGACACACTCGGACACACACACACACACACACCGACAACACACACAACACCGACAACACACACACACACACACACACACCGACAACACACACACACCGACACACACACACACACGACAACACACACACACACACCGACAACACACACACACACCACACACCAGACAACACACACACACATACACCGACAACACACACACACACACACCGACAACACACACACACACACACACACCGAGCAACACACACACACACACGACCGACAACACACACACACACACACCGACAACACACACACACACGACACACACAGACACGACAACACACACACGACACACACACACACACACACCCGACAACGCACACACACACACCGACAACACACACTCGCACACACGACACACACACACACACACACACGACAACACACACACACACACACCGACAACACACACACACACACACACACCCGACAACAACACACACACAACACACCGACAACACACACACACACACACCGACAACACACACACACACACCGACAACACACACACACACACACCGACAACACACACACACAAACACACCGACAACACACACACACACACCGACCGACACACACACCGACAACACACACACACACACACCGACAACACACACACACACACACCGACAACACACACAACACACACCGACAACACACACACACACACACGACGACAACACACACACACACACACACACACACCGACTACACACACACACACACACCGACAACAACACACACACACACTCCGACAACACACACACACACACCGACAACACACACACACACACACCGACAACACACACACACACACACCGACAACACACACACATCACCGACGACACACACACACACCGGCAACACACGCACACACCGACAACACACACACACACACGCACACACCGACAACAAACACACACACACACACACACACACACTGACAACACACACACACACACCGACAACACACACACACACCCGACCGACACCACCACACACACACCGACAACACACACACACACAACACACACACACACACCGACAACACACACACCACACACAACGACTACACACACACACACCGACAACACACACACACACACCGACAACACACACACACACACACCGACACACGACACACACACACCGACACACCGACCCACACACACAGCACACACCGACAACACACACACACACACACACACCGACAACTCACAACACACACACACACACCGACAACACACACACACACACACACGACTACACACTACACACACCGACAACACACACACACACACACTGACAACACACACACACACCGACAACACACACACACACACACACCGACAACACACACACACACACACCGACAACACACACACACACACACCGACAACACACACACACACACACCGACAACACACAGACACACCGACAACACACACACACACACACACACACGCACACACACACACACACACACACCGACAACACACACGACACACCGACAACACACACACACACACACACACACCGACAACACACACACACACACACAACGACAACACACACAACACACACACATCGACAACACACACACACCGACAACACACACACACACACACACACACTCGGACAACACACACACACACACACACCGACAACACACACACACACACACACACACCGACAACACACACACACACACACACACACTGACACACACACACACACACACACCGACAACACACACAAACATACACCGACAACACACACACACACACCGACAACACACACACACACACACACACCAGCAACACACACACACACACACCGACAACACACACACACACACACCGACAACACACAACACACCGACAACACAGACACACACACACACCGACAACACACACACACACACACCGACAACACACACACACACACTGACAACACACACACACACACACACACACCGACAACACACACACACACACACCGACAACACACACACACACCGACAACACACACACACACACACCGACAACACACACACACACACAACACACACACACACACCGACAACACACACACACACACACCGACAACACACACACACACACACACACACCGACTACACACACACACCCCGACAACACGCACACACACACTGACAACACACACACACACACCGACAACACACACACACACCGACAACACACACACACACACACCGACACACACACAGACACACCGACAACACACACACACACACCGGCAACACACACACACACACACACACCGACAACACACACACACACACACACACACACACAACACACACACACACCCGACAACACACACACACACACACACACACACACACACTGACAACACACACACACACACACCGACAACACACACACACACACACCGACACACACACACACACACACGACAACACACACACACACAACACACACACACACACCGACACACACACACACACACACACGACAACACACACACACAAACACACCGACAACACACACACACACACACCGACAACACACACACACACACGACAACACACACACACACACACACCGACAACACACACACACACACCACCGACACACACACACACACCGACAACACACACACACACACACACACACCGACAACACACACACACACACACACGGCACCGACACACACACACACACACAACACCCAGCAACACACACACACACACCGACACACACACGACACACACACACCGACAACACACACACACACACCGACAACACACACACACACACACACACCGACAACACACACACACCACACACACACACACCAGCACACACACACACACACACGACAACACACACACACACACACCGACAACACACACACACACACCGACAACACACACACACACACCGACAACACACACACACACACACACACACACCGACACACACACACACACACACAACACACACACACCGACAACACACACACACACACACAACGACACACA
>NW_027675601.1:215000-220000 GCF_965601325.2 Salmo salar | reverse complement strand
ACACACACACCGACAACACACACACACACCGACAACACACACACACACACCGGCAACACACACACACACCGACAACACACACACACACACACACACACCGACAACACACACACACACACACACACACACACGACACACACACACACACACACACCGACAACACCACACACACCACCGACAACACACACACACACCGACAACACACACACACACAACACACACACACACACCGACAACACACACACACACACAACGACAACACACACACACACACCGACAACACACACACACACACACGACAACACACACACACACACAACGACAACACACACACACAAACACACCGACAACACACACACACACACCGACAACACACACACACACACCGACAACACACACACACAAACACACCGACAACACACACACACACACACCGACAACACACACACACACACACACACCGACTCACACACACACACACCGACAACACACACACACACACACCGACAACACACACACACCGACAACACACACACACACACACACACCGACAACACACACACACACACACCGACAACACACACACACAAACACCGACAACACACACACACACACACCGGCAACACACACACACACACCACACACACACACAGACAACACACACACACACACACCGACACACACACACACACACCGACAACACACACACACACCTACACACACACACACACACAACACACACACACACACCGACAACACACACACACACACAACGACAACACACACACACAAACACACCGACAACACACACACACACACCGACAACACACACACACACACACCGACAACACACACACACACACCGACAACACAACACACACACACACACACACACACACCGACAACACACACACGACAACACACACACACACAAACACCAGCAACACACACACACACACACCGACACACACACACACACACCGACAACACACACACACACACACCGACAACACACACACACACACCGACAGACACACACACACGACACCGACACACACACACACGACAACACACACACACACACACACACCACACACACACACCGACAACACACACGCACACACACACAGCACACACACACACACACACACGACAACACACACACACCGACAACACGACACACGACACACGACACACACACACACACCGACAACACACACACACACACACACCGACAACACACGCACACACACCGACAACACACACACACACCGACAACACACACACACACACCGACAACACACACACACACACACACCGACAACACACACACACACACACACCGACAACACACACACACACAACACGACACACACACACACGACACACACACCGAAACACAACTGACACACACACACCGACAACACACACACGACACACGACACACACACACACCGACAACACACACACACACGCACAACAACACACACACCGACAAACACACACACACGACAACACACACACACCGACAACACACACACACACACCGACAACACACACACACACACACGACACACACACACACACACCGACAACACACACAACACACACCGACAACACACACACACACACCACCGACACACACACACACACGACAACACACACGACACACGACACACACACACACACCGACAACACACACACACACACACACACGACAACACACACACACACACACCGACAACACACACACACACACACACACCGACAACACACACACACACACCGACACACACACACACACGACAACACACACACACCGACAACACACACACACACACACAACACCGACAACACACACACACACCGACACACACACACACACACACGACACCACACAACACACACACACCGACAACACACACACACACACCGACACACACACACACACGACAACACACACACACACGACAACACACACACACACACGACACACACACGACAACACACACACACACACCGACACACACACACACCGACACACACGACACACACACACACACACGACAACACACGACACACACACACACCGACAACACACACACACACACACGACAACACACACACACACACACCGACAACACACACACGACAACACACACACACGACAACACACACGACAACACACACACCGACAACACACACACACACACACACAGACCGACACACACACACACACCGACAACACACACACACGACACCGACAACACACACACGACACACGACACACACACACACACCGACACACAACGACAACACACACACACACCGACAACACACACACACACCGACACACGACACACACACACACACCGACAACACACACACACCGACACACGACACACACACACACACCGACAACACAACACACACACACACCGACAACACACGACACACACACACACACTCGACAACACACACACACACACCGACAACACACACACACACACACGACAACACACACACACACACCGACACACACACACACACACACGACAACGACACACACACACACACACACACACCGACAACACACACACACACGCACACACCGACACACACACACACACCACGACACACACACACACCGACACCGACACACACACACCGACAACACACACACACCGACGACACACACACACACACCGACAACACACACACGACACACCGACAACACACACGACACACACACACACACACCACACCGACAACACACACACACACACACCGACAACACACACACGACACACACGACACACACACGCACAACACACACACACACACCGACAACACACACACACACACACACACGACAACACACACACACACACACCGACAACACACACACACACCGACAACACACACACACCACACACCGACACACACACGACACACACACACACACACACACCGACAACACACACACACACGACACACGACACACGACACACACACAACACACCGACGACACACACCACACGACAACACACACACACACACGACAACACACACACACACCGACAACACACACACACGACACACCGACAACACACACACACACCGACAACACACACACACACACACACACACACACGACGACAACACACACACACCGACAACACGACACACACACACACACCGACAACACACACACACACGACACACACGACACACACACACACACACACACACGACACCGACAACACACACACACACCGACAACACACACACACACACGACACCGACAACACACACACACACCGACAACACACACACACACGACACACACAACACACACACGACACACACACACACAACACACGACAACACACACACACACACCGACACCGACACACACACGACAACACACCCGACACACACACGACAACACACACACACACGACACACGACACACACACACACACACACACCGACACACACACACGACACACACCCGACACACACGACAACACACACGACAACACACACACACACACCGACAACACACACACACGACGACACACACACACGACAACGACACACACACACACACACCGACAACACACACACACACACCGACAACACACACACACACCGACAACACACACACACACGACAACACACACACACACACCGACAACACACACACACACACACGACAACACACACACACAACACACGACACACACACACACACCGACAACACACACAACACACACACACACACACACACACACACACACACACCGACAACACACACACACACACACACACACACACACACCGACAACACACACACACACACCACAGACACACACACACACACACCGACAACACACACACACCGACAACACACACACACACACCACAACACACACACACACACCACACACACACACACACCGACAACACACACACACACACACCGACAACACACACACACACACACCGACAACACACACACACACACACACACACACACACACACACACCGACAACACACACACACACACACCGACACACACACACACACACACACGACACACACACACACACACACACACACCGACACACACACACACACACACCGACAACACACACACACACACGACAACACACACACACACACCGACAACACACACACACACACCGACAACACACACAACACACACACACACCGACAACACACACACACACACGACAACACACACACACACACACGACACACACACACACACACACACCGACAACACACACACACCACACCGACAACACACACACACACACACACGACACCACACACACACACACACGACAACACACACACACACACACACACACACACACACACACACACACCGACAACACACACACACACACCGACAACACACACACACACACCGACAACACACACACACACCGACAACACACACACACACACGACAACACACACACACACCGACACACACACACACACACACACACACACACACACACGACAACACACACACACACCGAACACACACACACACACACGACAACACACACACGACACACACACACACACACCGACAACACACACACACACACACGACAACACACACACACACACACCGACACACACACACACACACACCGACAACACACACACACACCACACACACACGACAACACACACACACACACGACAACACGACACACACACACACACACACCGACAACACACACACACACACACACCGACAACACACACACACACACACCGACAACACACACACACACACGACACACACACACACACACCGACAACACACACACACACACACCGACAACACACACACACACACACGACACACACACACACACACACACACACACCACACACACACACACACACACCGACAACACACACACACACACACCGACAACACACACACACA
>NW_027675601.1:5000-205000 GCF_965601325.2 Salmo salar | reverse complement strand
ACACACACACACCGACAACACACACACACACACCGACAACACACACACACACACCGACACACACACACACACACACACACCGACAACACACACACACACACACCGACAACACACACACACACACACCGACAACACACACACACACACACACACACACACACACACACCACACACACACACACACCGACAACACACACACACACACGACACACACACACACACACACACACGACACACACACACACACACACCGACAACACACACACACACACCGACAACACACACACACACACACCGACAACACACACACACACACACACACACACACACACACACACACACCGACAACACACACACACACACACCGACAACACACACACACACGACAACACACACACACACACACACACACACACGACACACACACACACACACCGACAACACACACACACACACACACCGACACACACACACACACACACCGACAACACACACACACACACCGACAACACACACACACACACACACACACACACACACACACACACACGACACACACACACACACACACACACCGACAACACACACACACACACACCGACACACACACACACACACACGACACACACACACACACACACACACACACACACCGACAACACACACACACACACACACACACACGACACACACACACACACACCGACAACACACACACACACACCGACAACACACACACACACACACCGACAACACACACACACACACACGACAACACACACACACACACACACACACACACACACACACACACACACACACGACACACACACACACACACACCGACAACACACACACACACACCGACAACACACACACACACACACACACACACACACACACACACACACACACACACACACACCGACAACACACACACACACACACCGACAACACACACACACACACACCGACAACACACACACACACACCGACAACACACACACACACACACACGACAACACACACACACACACACACACGACAACACACACACACACGACAACACACACACACACACACCGACAACACACACACACACACCGACAACACACACACACACACACCGACAACACACACACACACACGACAACACACACACACACACACACACACACACACACACACACACACACACACACACCGACAACACACACACACACACCGACAACACACACACACACACACACACACACACCGACACACACACACACACCGACAACACACACACACACACACCGACAACACACACACACACCGACAACACACACACACACACGACAACACACACACACACACACACACACACCGACAACACACACACACACCGACAACACACACACACACGACAACACACACACACACACCGACAACACACACACACACACACACACACACACACACACACACACACACCGACAACACACACACACACACACACCGACACACACACACACACACACCGACAACACACACACACACACACACACACACCGACAACACACACACACACACACCGACAACACACACACACACACACACACCGACAACACACACACACACACCGACAACACACACACACACACACCGACAACACACACACACACACACGACAACACACACACACACACACACACCGACAACACACACACACACACACACACGACACACACACACACACACCGACAACACACACACACACACACACACACACACACACACACACACACACACACACACACACACACACACACACACACCGACACACACACACACACACCGACAACACACACACACACACACACACACACACCGACAACAACACACACACACACCGACAACACACACACACACACACGACACACACACACACAAACACACCGACAACACACACACACACACACCGACAACACACACACACACACACGACAACACACACACACACACACACACCGACACACACACACACACACACACACCGACAACACACACACACACACACGACAACACACACACACACACCGACAACACACACACACACACACCGACAACACACACACACACACACCGACAACACACACACACACACAACACACGACAACACACACACACACACACACAACACACACACACACACACACACACACACAACACACACACACACACACCGACAACACACACACACACACCGACACACACACACACACACACACCGACAACACACACACACACACACACACACACGACAACACACACACACACACACACACACACACACACACACACACACACCGACAACACACACACACACACCGACAACACACACACACACACACACCGACAACACACACACACACACCGACAACACACACACACACACACACACCGACAACACACACACACACACACACCGACAACACACACACACACACACACACACACACACACACACACACACACACACACACACACCGACACACACACACACACACACACACCGACAACACACACACACACCGACAACACACACACACACACGACAACACACACACACACACACACACACACACACGACACACACACACACACACCGACAACACACACACACACACACACACACACCGACAACACACACACACACACGACACACACACACACACACACACACACCGACAACACACACACACACACACACCGACAACACACACACACACACACGACAACACACACACACACACACGACACACACACACACACACACACACACACACACACACACACACACACCGACAACACACACACACACCACCGACAACACACACACACCGACAACACACACACACACACACACACACACACACGACACACACACACACACCGACAACACACACACACACACACACACACCGACAACACACACACACACACACCACACACACACACACACACACACACCGACAACACACACACACACACACACACGACACACACACACACACCGACAACACACACACACACACCGACAACACACACACACACACCGACAACACACACACACACCGACAACACACACACACACACACCGACAACACACACACACACCGACAACACACACACACACACCGACAACACACACACACACACACACGACAACACACACACACACACCGACACACACACACACACACACACCGACAACACACACACACACCGACAACACACACACACACACACACACCGACACACACACACACACACCGACAACACACACACACACACCGACAACACACACACACACACACACCGACACACACACACACACACCGACAACACACACACACACACACACGACAACACACACACACACACACACACCGACAACACACACACACACACACACACCACACACACACACACACACACACACACACACACACACCGACAACACACACACACACACACACGACAACACACACACACACACACCACGACACACACACACACACACACACACACCGACAACACACACACACACACACAACACACACACACGACAACACACACACACACACACCGACAACACACACACACACCGACAACACACACACACACACACACCGACAACACACACACACACACCGACAACACACACACACACACACACGACAACACACACACACACACACACACAACACAACACACACACACACACACACACACACACACACACACAACACCGACACACACACACACACCGACAACACACACACACACACACACCGACAACACACACACACACACCGACAACACACACACACACACACACCGACAACACACACACACACACACCGACACACACACACACACACCGACAACACACACACACACAACACACACACACCGACAACACACACACACGACACACACACACACACACACACACACACCGACAACACACACACACACACACCGACACACACACACACACACACACCGACAACACACACACACACCGACAACACACACACACACACACACACACACACACACCGACAACACACACACACACCGACAACACACACACACACACACACACACACACACACACACACACCGACAACACACACACACACACGACAACACACACACACACACCGACAACACACACACACACACACGACACACACACACACACACACACCGACAACACACACACACACACACACACACGACACACACACACACACACCGACAACACACACACACACACACCGACAACACACACACACACCGACAACACACACACACACACCGACAACACACACACACACCGACAACACACACACACACACAACACACACACACACACACACACACCGACAACACACACACACACACCGACAACACACACACACACACCGACACACACACACACACACACCGACAACACACACACACACACACCGACAACACACACACACACACCGACAACACACACACACACACACACCGACAACACACACACACACACACACACCGACAACACACACACACACACACACACACACACACACACACACCGACAACACACACACACACACACCGACAACACACACACACACACACCGACAACACACACACACACACACACCGACAACACACACACACACACACAACACCACACACACACACACACCGACAACACACACACACACACACCGACAACACACACACACACACCGACAACACACACACACACACACACCGACAACACACACACACACACGACACACACACACACACACCGACACACACACACACACACACACACACACACACACACACCGACAACACACACACACACACCGACAACACACACACACACACACACCGACAACACACACACACCGACAACACACACACACACACACACACACGACACACACACACACACACACACCGACAACACACACACACACACACACACACCGACAACACACACACACACACACCACACACGACACACACACACACACACACACACACACACCGACAACACACACACACACACCGACAACACACACACACACACCGACAACACACACACACACACACCGACAACACACACACACACACCGACAACACACACACACACACACGACAACACACACACACACACACACCGACAACACACACACACACACACCGACAACACACACACACCGACACACACACACACACACACACACCGACAACACACACACACACACACCGACAACACACACACACACACCGACACACACACACACACACACACCGACAACACACACACACACACCGACAACACACACACACACCGACAACACACACACACACACACCGACAACACACACACACACCGACAACACACACACACACACACACGACACACACACACACACACACACCGACAACACACACACACACACACCGACAACACACACACACACACACACACACACACACACACACACACCGACAACACACACACACACACCGACAACACACACACACACACACACCGACAACACACACACACACACACACACACACACACACACACCGACACACACACACACACACCGACAACACACACACACACACCGACAACACACACACACACACACACGACAACACACACACACACACACACACCGACAACACACACACACACCGACAACACACACACACACACACACACACTGACAACACACACACACACCGACAACACACACACACACACCGACAACACACACACACACACCACCGACAACACACACACACCGACACACACACACACACACACACACACCGACAACACACACACACACCGACAACACACACACACACACACACCGACAACACACACACACACAACACACACACACACACCGACAACACACACACACACACACCAACAACACAGACACACACACCGACAACACACACACACACACACCGACAACACACACACACACACGACAACACACACACACCGACAACACACACACACACCGACAACACACACACACACACCCGACAACACACACACACACACCGACAACACACAAACACACACACACCGACAACACACACACACACACACTGACAACACACACACACACACCGACAACACACACACACACACACACCGACAACACACACACACACATACACCGACAACACACACACACCGACAACACACACACACACACACACACACACACCGACAACACACACGCAACGACAACACACACACACAACACACACACACACACCGACAACACACACACACACACACCGACAACACACACACACACCGACAACACACACACACACACACACACACACACCGACAACACACACACAGACCGACAACACACACACACACACACACCGACAACACACACACACACACACCGACACACACACACACACACACCACCGACACACACACACACACCGACAACACACACACACACAACACACACACACCGACAACACACACACACACACACACACACACACACACACACACACCGACAACACACACACACACACCGACAACACACACACACACACACACCGACTACACACACACACACACCGACAACACACACACACACACACACACCGACACACACCACACACACACACACACACCGACAACACACACACACACCGACAACACACACACACACACACACACACACGACAACACACACACACACCGACAACACACACACACACACCGACAACACACACACACACCGACAACACACACACACCGACAACACACACACACACACACACACACACGACACACACACACACACACCGACAACACACACACACACACGACACCGACAACACACACACACACAACACACACACACACACACCGACAACACACACACACACACACCAGACAACACACAGCACACACACACCGACAACACACACACACACACACCGACAACACACCACACACACCGACAACACACACACACACCGACAACACACACACACACACCGACAACACACACACACACACACCGACAACACACACACACACACCGACAACACACAAACACACACACACCGACAACACACACACACACACACTGACAACACACACACACACACCGACAACACACACACACACACACACCGACAACACACACACACACATACACCGACAACACACACACACCGACAACACACACACACACACACACACACACCGACAACACACACGCAACGACAACACACACACACAACACACACACACACACCGACAACACACACACACACACACCGACAACACACACACACACCGACAACACACACACACACACAACACACACACACCGACAACACACACACACACCGACAACACACACACACACACACACCGACAACACACACACACACACACCGACAACCACACACACACACACACACACACCGACTACACACACACACACCGACAACACACACACACACACACACCGACAACACACACACACACACACACCGACAACACACACACACACACCGACAACACACACACACACACCGACAACACACACACACACACACGACAACACACACACACACACCGACAACACACACACACACACACACACACGACAACACACACACACACACACACACCGACAACACACACACACGACAACACACACACACACACCGACAACACACACACACACACACCGACAACACACAACACACACCGACAACACACACACACACACCGACAACACACACACACACACAGACAACACACACACACAGACAACACATACACACACACCGACAACACACACACACACACCGACAACACACACACACACACACACCGAAACACACACACACACACACACACACACACACACACACACCGACAACACACACACACACACACCGACAACACACACACACACACACACACACCGACAACACACACACACAGACAACACACACACACACACCGACAGCACACACACACACACACACCGACAACACACACACACACACACACACACACATCGACAACACACACACACACACCGACAACACACACACAAACACACCGACAACACACACACACACACACCGACAACACACACACACACACACACCGACAACACACACACACACAAACCGACATCACACCGACAACACACACACACACACACCGACAACACACACACACCGACAACACACACACACACACACACCGACAACACACACACACACACCGACAACACACAAACACACACACACCGACAACACACACACACACACACTGATAACACACACACACACACCGACAACACACACACACACACTGACAACACACACACACACATACACCGACAACACACACACACCGACAACACACACACACACACACACACACACCGACAACACACACGCAACGACAACACACACACACAACACACACACACACACCGACAACACACACACACACACACCGACAACACACACACACACCGACAACACACACACACACAACACACACACACCGACAACACACACACACACCGACAACACACACACACACACACACCGACAACACACACACACACACACCGACAACACACACACACACACACACACACACACACCGACTACACACACACACACCGACAACACACACACACACACACACCGACAACACACACACACACACACCGACAACACACACACACACACACACACACCGACAACACACACACACACACACCGACAACACACACACACACACCGACAACACACACACACACACCGACAACACACACACACACACAGACAACACACACACACAGACAACACATACACACACACCGACAACACACACACACACACCGACAACACACACACACACACACACACCGATAACACACAGACACACACTGACAACACACACACACACACACCGACAACACACACACACACACACCGACAACACACACACACACCGACAACACACACACACAGACAACACACACACACACACCGACAGCACACACACACACACGCACCGACAACACACACACACACAACACACACACACACACACCGACAACACACACACACACACCGACAACACACACACACACACCGACAACACACACACACACACACCGACAACACACACACACACCGACAACACACACACACACAACACACACACACCGACAACACACACACACACCGACAACACACACACACACACACACCGACAACACACACACACACCGACAACACACACACACACACACACACACACCGACTACACACACACACACCGACAACACACACACACACACACCGACAACACACACACACACACACCGACAACACACACACACACACACACACACACCGACAACACACACACACACACACCGACAACACACACACACACACCGACAACACACACACACACACCGACAACACACACACACACACAGACAACACACACATACAGACAACACATACACACACACCGACAACACACACACACACACCGACAACACACACACACACACACACACCGATAACACACAGACACACACTGACAACACACACACACACACACACCGACAACACAAACACACACACACAGACAACACACACACACACACCGACAGCACACACACACACACGCACCGACAACACACACACACACAACACACACACACACACACCGACAACACACACACACACACCGACAACACACACACACACACACCGACAACACACACACACACACACCGACAACACACACACACACACCGACCACACACACACACACACACACCGACAACACACCGACAACACACACACACACACACCGACAACACACACACACCGACAACAAACAAACACACACACCGACAACACACACACACACAGACACACACACCGACAACACACACACACACACCGACAACACATACACACACACACCGACAACACACCGACAACACACACACACACACACCGACAACACACACACACCGACAACACACAAACACACACACCGACAACACACACACACACACAGACACACACACCGACAACACACACACACACACCGACAACACACAGACACACACTGACAACACACACACACACACACACCGACAACACACACACACACACACCGACAACACACACACACACACACCGACAACACACACACACAGACAACACACACACACCCCGACAGCACACACACACACACACACCGACAACACACACACACACAACACACACACACACATCGACAACACACACACACACACCGACAACACACACACAAACACACCGACAACACACACACACACACACCGACAACACACACACACACACACACCGACAACACACACACACACAAACCGACAACACACCGACAACACACACACACACACACCGACAACACACACACACCGACAACACACACACACACACACACCGACAACACACACACACACACCGACAACACACAAACACACACACACCGACAACACACACACACACACACTGATAACACACACACACACACCGACAACACACACACACACACCGACAACACACACACACACATACACCGACAACACACACACACCGACAACACACACACACACACACACACACACCGACAACACACACGCAACGACAACACACACACACAATACACACACACACACCGACAACACACACACACACACACCGACAACACACACACACACCGACAACACACACACACACAACACACACACACCGACAACACACACACACACCGACAACACACACACACACACACACCGACAACACACACACACACACACCGACAACACACACACACACACACACACACACCGACTACACACACACACACCGACAACACACACACACACACACACCGACAACACACACACACACACACCGACAACACACACACACACACACACACACCGACAACACACACACACACACACACCGACAACACACACACACACACCGACAACACACACACACACACCGACAACACACACACACACACAGACAACACACACACACAGACAACACATACACACACACCGACAACACACACACACACACCGACAACACACACACACACACACACACCGATAACACACAGACACACACTGACAACACACACACACACACACACACCGACAACACACACACACACACACCGACAACACACACACACACCGACAACACACACACACAGACAACACACACACACACACCGACAGCACACACACACACACGCACCGACAACACACACACACACAACACACACACACACACACCGACAACACACACACACACACCGACAACACACACACAACCACCGACAACACACACACACACACACCGACAACACACACACACACCGACAACACACACACACACAACACACACACACCGACAACACACACACACACCGACAACACACACACACACACACCGACAACACACACACACACCGACAACACACACACACACACACACACACACCGACTACACACACACACACCGACAACACACACACACACACACACCGACAACACACACACACACCGACAACACACACACACACACACACCGACAACACACACACACACACACCGACAACACACACACACACACCGACAACACACACACACACACCGACAACACACACACACACACAGACAACACACACACACAGACAACACATACACACACACCGACAACACACACACACACACCGACAACACACACACACACACACCGATAACACACAGACACACACTGACAACACACACACACACACACCGACAACACAAACACACACACACCGACAACACACACACACCCCGACAACACACACACACAGACAACACACACACACACACCGACAGCACACACACACACACGCACCGACAACACACACACACACAACACACACACACACACACCGACAACACACACACACACACCGACAACACACACACACACACACCGACAACACACACACACACACACCGACAACACACACACACACACCGACCACACACACACACACACACACCGACAACACACCGACAACACACACACACACACACCGACAACACACACACACCGACAACAAACAAACACACACACCGACAACACACACACACACAGACACACACACCGACAACACACACACACACACCGACAACACATACACACACACACCGACAACACACCGACAACACACACACACACACACCGACAACACACACACACCGACAACACACAAACACACACACCGACAACACACACACACACACAGACACACACACCGACAACACACACACACACACCGACAACACATACACACACACACCGACAACACACACACACACTCACCGACAACACACACACACACCGACAACACACACACACACAACACACACACACACACAGACAACACACACACACACACCGACAACACACACACACACACACACACTGACAACACACACACACACACACCGACAACACACACACACACACACCGACAACACACACACACACACACACCGATAACACACACACACCGACAACACACACACACACACACCGACAACACACACACACCGACAACACACACACACACACACACACACACACCGACAACACACATGCAACGACAACACACACACACAACACACACACACACACCGACAACACACACACACACACACCGACAACACACACACACACCGACAACACACACACACACACAACACACACACACCGACAACACACACACAGACCGACAACACACACACACACACACACCGACAACACACACACACACACACCGACAACACACACACACACACACACACACACCGACTACACACACACACACCGACAACACACACACACACACACACACCGACAACACACACACACACCGACAACACACACACACACACACACCGACAACACACACACACACACACACTGACAACACACACACACACACACCGACAACACACACACACACACCGACAACACACACACACACACCGATAACACACACACACCGACAACACACACACACACACACACACACACACACCGACAACACACACACACACACACACACCGACAACACACACACACACAACACACACACACACACCGACAACACACACACACACACACCGACAACACACACACACACACCGACAACACACACACACACACCGACAACACACACACACACACAGACAACACACACACACAGACAACACATACACACACACCGACAACACACACACACACACCGACAACACACACACACACACACACCGATAACACACAGACACACACTGACAACACACACACACACACACCGACAACACACACACACACACACCGACAACACACACACACACACACACACCGACAACACACACACACAGACAACACACACACACACACCGACAGCACACACACACACACACACCGACAACACACACACACACAACACACACACACACACCGACAACACACACACACACACCGACAACACACACACAAACACACCGACAACACACACACACACACACCGACAACACACACACACACACACCGACAACACACACACACACACACCGACAACACACCGACAACACACACACACACACACCGACAACACACACACACCGACAACACACAAACACACACACCGACAACACACACACACACACCGACAACACACACACACACACACACACACACACACACCGACAACACACACACACACACCGACAACACATACACACACACACCGACAACACACCGACAACACACACACACACCCCGACAACACACACACACCGACAACACACACACACACCGACAACACACACACACACACCGACAACACACAAACACACACACACCGACAACACACACACACACACACTGATAACACACACACACACACCGACAACACACACACACACACACACCGACAACACACACACACACATACACCGACAACACACACACACCGACAACACACACACAAACACACACACACACCGACAACACACACGCAACGACAACACACACACACAACACACACAGACACACCGACAACACACACACACACACACCGACAACACACACACACACACCGACAACACACACACACACAACACACACACACCGACAACACACACACACACTGACAACACACACACACACACACACCGACAACACACACACACACACACCGACAACACACACACACACACACACACACACACCGACTACACACACACACACCGACAACACACACACACACACACACCGACAACACACACACACACACCGACAACACACACACACCGACAACACACAAACACACACACCGACAACACACACACACACACCGACAACACACACACACACACACACACACACACACACACACCGACAACACACACACACACACCGACAACACATACACACACACACCGACAACACACCGACAACACACACACACACACACCGACAACACACACACACCGACAACACACACACACACACACCGACAACACACACACACACACCGACAACACACAAACACACACACACCGACAACACACACACACACACACTGATAACACACACACACACACCGACAACACACACACACACACACACCGACAACACACACACACACATACACCGACAACACACACACACCGACAACACACACACACACACACACACACACCGACAACACACACGCAACGACAACACACACACACAACACACACACACCGACAACACACACACACACACACCGACAACACACACACACACCGACAACACACACACACACAACACACACACACCGACAACACACACACACACCGACAACACACACACACACACACACCGACAACACACACACACACACACCGACAACACACACACACACACACACACACACCGACTACACACACACACCGACAACACACACACACACACACACCGACAACACACACACACACACACCGACAACACACACACACACACACACACACACCGACAACACACACACACACACACCGACAACACACACACACACACACACCGACAACACACACACACACACCGACAACACACACACACACACAGACAACACACACACACAGACAACACATACACACACACCGACAACACACACACACACACCGACAACACACACACACACACACACACACCGATAACACACAGACACACACTGACAACACACACACACACACACACACCGACAACACACACACACACACACCGACAACACACACACACACCGACAACACACACACACAGACAACACACACACACACACCGACAGCACACACACACGCACCGACAACACACACACACACAACACACACACACACACACCGACAACACACACACACACACACACACCGACAACACACACACACCGACAACACACACACACACACACACACACACACACCGACAACACACACACACACACACACACCGACAACACACACACACACAACACACACACACACACCGACAACACACACACACACACACCGACAACACACACACACACACCGACAACACACACACACACACCGACAACACACACACACACAGACAACACACACACACAGACAACACATACACACACACCGACAACACACACACACACACCGACAACACACACACACACACACACCGACAACACACACACACACACACACACACCGATAACACACAGACACACACTGACAACACACACACACACACACACCGACAACACACACACACACACACCGACAACACACACACACACCGACAACACACACACACAGACAACACACACACACACACCGACAGCACACACACACGCACCGACAACACACACACACACAACACACACACACACACACCGACAACACACACACACACACACACACCGACAACACACACACACCGACAACACACACACACACACACACACACACACCGACAACACACACACACACACACACACCGACAACACACACACACACAACACACACACACACCGACAACACACACACACACACACCGACAACACACACACACACACCGACAACACACACACACACACCGACAACACACACACACACACAGACAACACACACACACAGACAACACATACACACACACCGACAACACACACACACACACCGACAACACACACACACACAGACCGATAACACACAGACACACACTGACAACACACACACACACACACACCGACAACACACACACACACACACCGACAACACACACACACACACACACCGACAACACACACACACAGACAACACACACACACACACACCGACAGCACACACACACACACACACCGACAACACACACACACACAACACACACACACACACCGACAACACACACACACACACCGACAACACACACACAAACACACCGACAACACACACACACACACACCGACAACACACACACACACACACCGACAACACACACACACACACACCGACAACACACCGACAACACACACACACACACACCGACAACACACACACACCGACAACACACAAACACACACACCGACAACACACACACACACACCGACAACACACACACACACACACACACACACACACCGACAACACACACACACACACCGACAACACATACACACACACACACCGACAACACACCGACAACACACACACACACACACCGACAACACACACACACCGACAACACACACACACACCGACAACACACACACACACACCGACAACACACAAACACACACACACCGACAACACACACACACACACACTGATAACACACACACACACACCGACAACACACACACACACACACACACCGACAACACACACACACACATACACCGACAACACACACACACCGACAACACACACACACACACACACACACACCGACAACACACACGCAACGACAACACACACACACAACACACACACACACACCGACAACACACACACACACACACCGACAACACACACACACACAACACACACACACCGACAACACACACACACACCGACAACACACACACACACACACACCGACAACACACACACACACACACCGACAACACACACACACACACACACACACACACACCGACTACACACACACACACCGACAACACACACACACACACACACCGACAACACACACACACACACACACCGACAACACACACACACACACACACACCGACAACACACACACACACACACCGACAACACACCGACAACACACACACACACACCGACAACACACACACACCGACAACACACAAACACACACACCGACAACACACACACACACACCGACAACACACACACACACACACACACACACACACCGACAACACACACACACACACCGACAACACATACACACACACACCGACAACACACCGACAACACACACACACACACACCGACAACACACACACACCGACAACACACACACACACACACCGACAACACACAAACACACACCGACAACACACACACACACACACACCGACAACACACACACACATACACCGACAACACACACACACCGACAACACACACACACACACACACACACACCGACAACACACACGCAACGACAACACACACACACAACACACACACACACACCGACAACACACACACACACACACCGACAACACACACACACACCGACAACACACACACACACAACACACACACACCGACAACACACACACACACCGACAACACACACACACACACACACAGACAACACACACACACACACACCGATAACACACACACACACACACACACACACACACACCGACTACACACACACACACCGACAACACACACACACACACACACCGACAACACACACACACACACACCGACAACACACACACACACACACACACACACCGACAACACACACACACACACACCGACAACACACACACACACACCGACAACACACACACACACACCGACAACACACACACACACACAGACAACACACACACACAGACAACACATACACACACACCGACAACACACACACACACACCGACAACACACACACACACACACACACCGATAACACACAGACACACACTGACAACACACACACACACACACACCGACAACACACACACACACACACACCGACAACACACACACACCGACAACACACACACACACACACACACACACACACCGACAACACACACGCAACGACAACACACACACACAACACACACACACACACCGACAACACACACACACACACACCGACAACACACACACACACCGACAACACACACACACACACAACACACACACACCGACAACACACACACAGACCGACAACACACACACACCCTCACACACCGACAACACACACACACACACACCGACAACACACACACACACACACACACACACACCGACTACACACACACACAACGACAACACACACACACACACACACACCGACAACACACACACACACACACCGACAACACACACACACACACACACCGACAACACACACACACACACACACAGACAACACACACACACACACCGACAACACACACACACACACACACACCGATAACACACACACACCGACAACACACACACACACACACACACACACACACCGACAACACACACACACACACACACACCGACAACACACACACACACAACACACACACACACACCGACAACACACACACACACACACCGACAACACACACACACACACCGACAACACACACACACACACCGACAACACACACACACACACAGACAACACACACACACAGACAACACATACACACACACAGACAACACACACACACACACCGACAACACACACACACACACACACCGATAACACACAGACACACACTGACAACACACACACACACACACACCGACAACACACACACACACACACCGACAACACACACACACACACACACACACCGACAACACACACACACAGACAACACACACACACACACCGACAGCACACACACACACACACACCGACAACACACACACACACAACACACACACACACACCGACAACACACACACACCGACAACACACACACAAACACACCGACAACACACACACACACACACCGACAACACACACACACACACCGACAACACACACACACACACACCGACAACACACCGACAACACACACACACACACACCGACAACACACACACACCGACAACACACAAACACACACACCGACAACACACACACACACACCGACAACACACACACACACACACACACACCGACAACACACACACACACACCGACAACACATACACACACACACCGACAACACACCGACAACACACACACACACACACTGACAACACACACACCGACAACACACACACACACACACCGACAACACACACACACACACACCGACAACACACAAACACACACACACCGACAACACACACACACACACACTGATAACACACACACACACACCGACAACACACACACACACACACACACACCGACAACACACACACACACATACACCGACAACACACACACACCGACAACACACACACACACACACACACACCGACAACACACACGCAACGACAACACACACACACAACACACACACACACACCGACAACACACACACACACACACCGACAACACACACACACACCGACAACACACACACACACAACACACACACACCGACAACACACACACACACCGACAACACACACACACACACACACCGACAACACACACACACACACACCGACAACACACACACACACACACACACACACACACCGACTACACACACACACACCGACAACACACACACACACACACACCGACAACACACACACACACACACCGACAACACACACACACACACACACACCGACAACACACACACACACACACCGACAACACACACACACACACCGACAACACACACACACACACACCGACAACACACACACACACACACACACCGATAACACACAGACACACACTGACAACACACACACACACACACACACCGACAACACACACACACCGACAACACACACACACACCGACAACACACACACACAGACAACACACACACACACACCGACAGCACACACACACACACGCACCGACAACACACACACACACAACACACACACACACACACCGACAACACACACACACACACCGACAACACACACACACACAACACACACACACACACCGACAACACACACACACACACACCGACAACACACACACACACACCGACAACACACACACACACACCGACAACACACACACACACACAGACAACACACACACACAGACAACACATACACACACACAGACAACACACACACACACACCGACAACACACACACACACACACACCGATAACACACAGACACACACTGACAACACACACACACACACCGACAACACACACACACACACCGACAACACACACACACACACAGACAACACACACACACAGACAACACACACACACACACCGACAACACACACACACACACACACCGATAACACACAGACACACACTGACAACACACACACACACACACACCGACAACACACACACACACACACCGACAACACACACACACACACACACACACCGACAACACACACACACAGACAACACACACACACACACCGACAGCACACACACACACACACACCGACAACACACACACACACAACACACACACACACACCGACAACACACACACACCGACAACACACACACAAACACACCGACAACACACACACACACACACCGACAACACACACACACACACCGACAACACACACACACACACACCGACAACACACCGACAACACACACACACACACACCGACAACACACACACACCGACAACACACAAACACACACACCGACAACACACACACACACACCGACAACACACACACACACACACACACACCGACAACACACACACACACACCGACAACACATACACACACACACCGACAACACACCGACAACACACACACACACACACTGACAACACACACACCGACAACACACACACACACACACCGACAACACACACACACACACACCGACAACACACAAACACACACACACCGACAACACACACACACACACACTGATAACACACACACACACACCGACAACACACACACACACACACACACACCGACAACACACACACACACATACACCGACAACACACACACACCGACAACACACACACACACACACACACACCGACAACACACACGCAACGACAACACACACACACAACACACACACACACACCGACAACACACACACACACACACCGACAACACACACACACACCGACAACACACACACACACAACACACACACACCGACAACACACACACACACCGACAACACACACACACACACACACCGACAACACACACACACACACACCGACAACACACACACACACACACACACACACACACCCGACTACACACACACACACCGACAACACACACACACACACACACCGACAACACACACACACACACACCGACAACACACACACACACACACACACCGACAACACACACACACACACACCGACAACACACACACACACACCGACAACACACACACACACACACCGACAACACACACACACACACACACACCGATAACACACAGACACACACTGACAACACACACACACACACACACACCGACAACACACACACACCGACAACACACACACACACCGACAACACACACACACAGACAACACACACACACACACCGACAGCACACACACACACACGCACCGACAACACACACACACACAACACACACACACACACACCGACAACACACACACACACACCGACAACACACACACACACAACACACACACACACACCGACAACACACACACACACACACCGACAACACACACACACACACCGACAACACACACACACACACCGACAACACACACACACACACAGACAACACACACACACAGACAACACATACACACACACAGACAACACACACACACACACCGACAACACACACACACACACACACCGATAACACACAGACACACACTGACAACACACACACACACACCGACAACACACACACACACACACCGACAACACACACACACACACACACACACCGACAACACACACACACAGACAACACACACACACACACCGACAGCACACACACACACACACACCGACAACACACACACACACAACACACACACACACACCGACAACACACACACACACACCGACAACACACACACAAACACACCGACAAAACACACACACACACACCGACAACACACACACACACACCGACAACACACACACACACACACCGACAACACACCGACAACACACACACACACACACCGACAACACACACACACCGACAACACACAAACACACACACCGACAACACACACACACACACCGACAACACACACACACACACACACACACACACCGACAACACACACACACACACCGACAACACACACACACACCGACAACACACACACACACACACACCGACAACACACACACACACACACCGACAACACACACACACACACACACACACACACACCGACTACACACACACACACCGACAACACACACACACACACACACCGACAACACACACACACACACACCGACAACACACACACACACACACACCGACAACACACACACACACACACCGACAACACACACACACACACCGACAACACACACACACACACACCGACAACACACACACACACACACACACCGATAACACACAGACACACACTGACAACACACACACACACACACACACCGACAACACACACACACCGACAACACACACACACACCGACAACACACACACACAGACAACACACACACACACACCGACAGCACACACACACACACGCACCGACAACACACACACACACAACACACACACACACACACCGACAACACACACACACACACCGACAACACACACACACACAACACACACACACACACCGACAACACACACACACACACACCGACAACACACACACACACACCGACAACACACACACACACACCGACAACACACACACACACACAGACAACACACACACACAGACAACACATACACACACACAGACAACACACACACACACACCGACAACACACACACACACACACACCGATAACACACAGACACACACTGACAACACACACACACACACCGACAACACACACACACACACACCGACAACACACACACACACACACACACACCGACAACACACACACACAGACAACACACACACACACACCGACAGCACACACACACACACACACCGACAACACACACACACACAACACACACACACACACCGACAACACACACACACACACCGACAACACACACACAAACACACCGACAAAACACACACACACACACCGACAACACACACACACACACCGACAACACACACACACACACACCGACAACACACCGACAACACACACACACACACACCGACAACACACACACACCGACAACACACAAACACACACACCGACAACACACACACACACACCGACAACACACACACACACACACACACACACACCGACAACACACACACACACACCGACAACACATACACACACACACCGACAACACACCGACAACACACACACACACACACTGACAACACACACACCGACAACACACACACACACACACCGACAACACACACACACACACACACCGACAACACACACACACACACACTGATAACACACACACACACACCGACAACACACACACACACACACACACCGACAACACACACACACACATACACCGACAACACACACACACCGACAACACACACACACACACACACCGACAACACACACGCAACGACAACACACACACACAACACACACACACACACCGACAACACACACACACACACACCGACAACACACACACACACCGACAACACACACACACACAACACACACACACCAAAAACACACACACACCGACAACACACACACACACACACACCGACAACACACACACACACACACCGACAACACACACACACACACACACACACACACACCGACTACACACACACACACCGACAACACACACACACACACACACCGACAACACACACACACACACACACACACCGACAACACACACACACACACACCGACAACACACACACACACACCGACAACACACACACACACACACCGACAACACACACACACACACACACACACCGATAACACACAGACACACACTGACAACACACACACACACACACACACCGACAACACACACACACCGACAACACACACACACACCGACAACACACACACACAGACAACACACACACACACAACGACAGCACACACACACACACGCACCGACAACACACACACACACAACACACACACACACACACCGACAACACACACACACCGACAACACACACACACACCGACAACACACACACACACACACCGACAACACACACACACACACCGACCACACACACACACACACCGACAACACACCGACAACACACACACACACACACCGACAACACACACACACCGACAACACACACACACACACCGACCACACACACACACACACACACCGACAACACACCGACAACACACACACACACACACCGACAACACACACACACCGACAACAAACAAACACACACACCGACAACACACACACACACAGACACACACACCGACAACACACACACACACACCGACAACACATACACACACACACCGACAACACACCGACAACACACACACACACACCGACAACACACACACACCGACAACACACAAACACACACACCGACAACACACACACACACACAGACACACACACCGACAACACACACACACACACCGACAACACATACACACACACACCGACAACACACACACACACACACCGACAACACACACACACACCGACAACACACACACACACAACACACACACACACACAGACAACACACACACACACACCGACAACACACACACACACACACACTGACAACACACACACACACACACCGACAACACACACACACACACACCGACAACACACACACACACACACACCGACAACACACACACACCGACAACACACACACACACACACCGACAACACACACACACCGACAACACACACACACACAACACCGACAACACACACACACACCGACAACACACACACACCCGACAACACACACACACCGACAACACACACACACACACCGACAACACACACACACACACCGACAACACACACACACACAAACACCAGCAACACACAAACACACCGACAACACACACACACACCGACAACACACACACACACACCGACAACACACACACACACCGACAACACACACACACACACACACCGACAACACACACACACACACACACTGACAACACACACACACACAACACACACACACACACCGACAACACACACACACACACACACCGACAACACACACACACACACACCGACAACACACACACACACACCGACAACACAGACACACACACACACCGACAACACACACACACACACACCGACAACACACACACACACACTGACAACACACACACACACACACACCGACAACACACACACACACCGACAACACACACACACACACACCGACAACACACACACACACACACACCGACAACACACACACACACACCGACAACACACACACACACACACAACACACACACACACACCGACAACACACACACACACACACCGACAACACACACACACAAACACACCGACAACACACACACACTGACAACACACACACACCGAGAACACACACACACACACACCGACAACACACACACACACGCACCGACAACACACACACACACACCGACAACACACACACACACAACACACACACACCGACAACACACACACACACCGACAACACACACACACACACACACACCGACAACACACACACACACACCGACAACACACACACACATACACACACACCGACAACACACACACACACACACCGACAACACACACACACACCGACAACACACACACACACACCGACAACACACACACACCGACAACACACACACACACACACACTGACAACACACACACACACACACACACCGACAACACACACACACACACCGACAACAAACACACACACACACCGACAACACACACACACCGACAACACACACACACACACACACACACACCGACAACACACACACACACACACCAACAACACACACACACACAACACACACACACACACCGACAACACACACACACACACCAACAACACAGACACACACACCGACAACACACACACACACACACAATGACATCACACACACACACACACACACCGAAAACACACACACACCGACAACACACACACACACACCGACAACACACACACACACACACCGACAACACACACACACACACCGACAACACACAAACACACACACACCGACAACACACACACACACACACCGACAACACACACACACACACACCGACAACACACACACACCGACAACACACAAACACACACACCGACAACACACACACACACACCGACAACACACACACACAAACACACACACACACACCGACAACACACACACACACACCGACAACACATACACACACACACCGACAACACACCGACAACACACACACACACACACCGACAACACACACACACCGACAACACACACACACACACACCGACAACACACACACACACACCGACAACACACAAACACACACACACCGACAACACACACACAAACACACTGACAACACACACACACACACCGACAACACACACACACACACACACCGACAACACACACACACACATACACCGACAACACACACACACCGACAACACACACACACACACACACACACACCGACAACACACACGCAACGACAACACACACACACACCGACAACACACACACACACACACCGACAACACACACACACACCGACAACACACACACACACCGACAACACACACACACACACACACACCGACAACACACACACACACACACCGACAACACACACACACACACACACACACACACACCGACTACACACACACACACCGACAACACACACACACACACACACCGACAACACACACACACACACCGACAACACACACACACACACACACACCGACAACACACACACACACACACCGACAACACACACACACACACCGACAACACACACACACACACCGACAACACACATACACACACAGACAACACACACACACAGACAACACATACACACACACCGACAACACACTTACACACACCGACAACACACACACACACACACACACACCGATAACACACAGACACACACTGACAACACACACACACACACACACACCGACAACACACACACACACACACCGACAACACACACACACACCGACAACACACACACACAGACAACACACACACACACACCGACAGCACACACCACACACACACACCGACAACACAAAACACACAACACACACACACACACACCGACAACACACACACACACACCGACAACACACACACACACACACCGACAACACACACACACACACACCGACAACACACAAACACACACCGACCACACACACACACACACACACCGACAACACACCGACAACACACACACACACACACCGACAACACACACACACCGACAACACACAAACACACACACCGACAACACACACACACACACCGACAACACACACACACACAGACACACACACCGACAACACACACACACACACCGACAACACATACACACACACACCGACAACACACCGACAACACACACACACACACACCGACAACACACACACACCGACAACACACAAACACACACACCGACAACACACACACACACACCGACAACACACACACACACACAGACACACACACCGACAACACACACACACACACCGACAACACATACACACACACACCGACAACACACACACACACCGACAACACACACACACACACAACACACACACACACAGACAACACACACACACACACCGACAACACACACACACACACACTGACAACACACACACACACACACCGACAACACACACACACACACACCGACAACACACACACACACACACACCGACAACACACACACACCGACAACACACACACAGACACACCGACAACACACACACACCGACAACACACACACACACAACACCGACAACACACACACACACACCGACAACACACACACACACACACACACCGATAACACACAGACACACACTGACAACACACACACACACACACCAACAACACACACACACACACACCGACAACACACACACACACACCGACAACACACACACACAGACAACAGACACACACACACCGACAGCACACACACACACACACACCGACAACACAAACACACACAACACACACACACCGACAACACACAGACACACACCGACAACACACACACACACACACCGACAACACACACACACACACACCGACAACACACACACACACCGACAACACACACACACACACCGACAACACACACACACCGACAACACACACACACACACACACTGACAACACACACACACACACACACACCGACAACACACACACACACACCGACAACAAACACACACACACACCGACAACACACACACACCGACAACACACACACACACACACACACACACCGACAACACACACACACACACACCAACAACACACACACACACAACACACACACACACACCGACAACACACACACACACACCAACAACACAGACACACACACCGACAACACACACACACACACACCGACATCACACACACACACACACACACCGAAAACACACACACACCGACAACACACACACACACACCGACAACACACACACACACACACCGACAACACACACACACACACCGACAACACACAAACACACACACACCGACAACACACACACACACACACCGACAACACACACACACACACACACCGACAACACACACACACCGACAACACACAAACACACACACCGACAACACACACACATACACCGACAACACACACACACAAACACACACACACACACCGACAACACACACACACACACCGACAACACATACACACACACAAAGACAACACACCGACAACACACACACACACACACCGACAACACACACACACCGACAACACACACACACACACACACCGACAACACACACACACACACACTGACAACACACACACACACACCGACAACACACACACACACACACACCGACAACACACACACACACATACACCGACAACACACACACACCGACAACACACACACACACACACACACCGACAACACACACGCAACGACAACACACACACACACACAACACACACACACACACCGACAACACACACACACACACACCGACAACACACACACACACCGACAACACACACACACACCGACAACACACACACACACACACACACCGACAACACACACACACACACACCGACAACACACACACACACACACACACACACACACACCGACTACACACACACACACCGACAACACACACACACACACACACACCGACAACACACACACACACACCGACAACACACACACACACACACACACCGACAACACACACACACACACACCGACAACACACACACACACACCGACAACACACACACACACACCGACAACACACATACACACACAGACAACACACACACACAGACAACACATACACACACACCGACAACACACTTACACACACCGACAACACACACACACACACACACACACACCGATAACACACAGACACACACTGACAACACACACACACACACACACACCGACAACACACACACACACACACCGACAACACACACACACACCGACAACACACACACACAGACAACACACACACACACACCGACAGCACACACACACACACACACCGACAACACAAAACACACAACACACACACACACACACCGACAACACACACACACACACCGACAACACACACACACACACACCGACAACACACACACACACACACCGACAACACACACACACACACCGACCACACACACACACACACACACCGACAACACACCGACAACACACACACACACACACCGACAACACACACACACCGACAACACACAAACACACACACCGACAACACACACACACACACCGACAACACACACACACACAGAGACACACACCGACAACACACACACACACACCGACAACACATACACACACACACCGACAACACACCGACAACACACACACACACACCGACAACACACACACACCGACAACACACAAACACACACACCGACAACACACACACACATACCGACAACACACACACACACACACGACACACACACCGACAACACACACACACACACCGACAACACATACACACACACACCGACTACACACACACACACACACCGACAACACACACACACACCGACAACACACACACACACAACACACACACACACAGACAACACACACACACACACCGACAACACACACACACACACACTGACAACACACACACACACACACCGACAACACACACACACACACACCGACAACACACACACACACACACACCGACAACACACACACACCGACAACACACACACAGACACACCGACAACACACACACACCGACAACACACACACACACAACACCGACAACACACACACACACACCGACAACACACACACACACACACACACCGATAACACACAGACACACACTGACAACACACACACACACACACCAACAACACACACACACACACACCGACAACACACACACACACACCGACAACACACACACACAGACAACACACACACACACACCGACAGCACACACACACACACACACCGACAACACAAACACACACAACACACACACACACACCGACAACACACAGACACACACCGACAACACACACACACACACACCGACAACACACACACACACACACCGACAACACACACACACACACCGACCACACACACACACACACACACCGACAACACACCGACAACACACACACACACACACCGACAACACACACACACCGACAACACACAAACACACACACCGACAACACACACACACACACCGACAACACACACACACACAGACACACACACCGACAACACACACACACACACCGACAACACATACACACACACACCGACAACACACCGACAACACACCGACAACACACACACACACACACCGACAACACACACACACCGACAACACACAAACACACACACCGACAACACACACACACACACCGACAACACACACACACAAACACACACACACACACCGACAACACACACACACACCGACAACACACACACACCGACAACACACACACACACAACACCGACAACACACACACACACACCGACAACACACACACACACACACACACCGATAACACACAGACACACACTGACAACACACACACACACACACCAACAACACACACACACACACACCGACAACACACACACACACACCGACAACACACACACACAGACAACACACACACACACACCGACAGCACACACACACACACACACACACCGACAACACAAACACACACAACACACACACACACCGACAACACACAGACACACACCGACAACACACACACACACACACACCGACAACACACACACACACACACCGACAACACACACACACACACCGACCACACACACACACACACACACCGACAACACACCGACAACACAAACACACACACACCGACAACACACACACACCGACAACACACAAACACACACACCGACAACACACACACACACACCGACAACACACACACACACAGACACACACACCGACAACACACACACACACACCGACAACACATACACACACACACCGACAACACACCGACAACACACCGACAACACACACACACACACACCGACAACACACACACACCGACAACACACAAACACACACACCGACAACACACACACACACACCGACAACACACACACACAAACACACACACACACACCGACAACACACACACACCGACAACACACACACACACACACACTGACAACACACACACACACACACACACCGACAACACACACACACACACCGACAACAAACACACACACACACCGACAACACACACACACACACACACACACACCGACAACACACACACACACACACCAACAACACACACACACACAACACACACACACACACCGACAACACACACACACACACCAACAACACAGACACACACACCGACAACACACACACACACACACCGACATCACACACACACACACACACACCGAAAACACACACACACCGACAACACACACACACACACACACCGACAACACACACACACACACACCGACAACACACACACACACACCGACAACACACAAACACACACACACCGACAACACACACACACACACACCGACAACACACACACACACACACCGACAACACACACACACCGACAACACACAAAGACACACACCGACAACACACACACACACACCGACAACACACACACACAAACACACACACACACACCGACAACACACACACACACCGACAACACACACACACACACACACCGACAACACACACACACACACACCGACAACACACACACACACACACACACCGACAACACACACACACACACACCGACAACACACACACACACACCGACAACACACACACACACACCGACAACACACATACACACACAGACAACACACACACACAGACAACACATACACACACACCGACAACACACTTACACACACCGACAACACACACACACCGACAACACACAAACACACACACCGACAACACACACACACACACCGACAACACACACACACAAACACACACACACACACCGACAACACACACACACACCGACAACACACACACACCGACAACACACACACACACAACACCGACAACACACACACACCGACAACACACACACACACACACACACACACCGATAACACACAGACACACACTGACAACACACACACACACACACACCAACAACACACACACACACACACCGACAACACACACACACACACCGACAACACACACACACAGACAACACACACACACACACCGACAGCACACACACACACACACACACACCGACAACACAAACACACACAACACACACACACACACCGACAACACACAGACACACACCGACAACACACACACACACACACCGACAACACACACACACACACACCGACAACACACACACACACACCGACCACACACACACACACACACACCGACAACACACCGACAACACACACACACACACACCGACAACACACACACACCGACAACACACAAACACACACACCGACAACACACACACACACACCGACAACACACACACACACAGACACACACACCGACAACACACACACACACACCGACAACACATACACACACACACCGACAACACACCGACAACACACCGACAACACACACACACACACACACACCGACAACACACACACACCGACAACACACAAACACACACACCGACAACACACACACACACACCGACAACACACACACACAAACACACACACACACACCGACAACACACACACACCGACAACACACACACACACACACACTGACAACACACACACACACACACACACCGACAACACACACACACACACCGACAACAAACACACACACACACCGACAACACACACACACCGACAACACACACACACACACACACACACCGACAACACACACACACACACACCAACAACACACACACACACAACACACACACACACACCGACAACACACACACACACACCAACAACACAGACACACACACCGACAACACACACACACACACACCGACATCACACACACACACACACACACCGAAAACACACACACACCGACAACACACACACACACACACACCGACAACACACACACACACACACCGACAACACACACACACACACCGACAACACACAAACACACACACACCGACAACACACACACACACACACCGACAACACACACACACACACACCGACAACACACACACACCGACAACACACAAACACACACACCGACAACACACACACACACACCGACAACACACACACACAAACACACACACACACACCGACAACACACACACACACCGACAACACACACACACACACACACCGACAACACACACACACACACACCGACAACACACACACACACACACACACCGACAACACACACACACACACACCGACAACACACACACACACACCGACAACACACACACACACACCGACAACACACATACACACACAGACAACACACACACACAGACAACACATACACACACACCGACAACACACTTACACACACCGACAACACACACACACACACACACACCGATAACACACAGACACACACTGACAACACACACACACACACACACACACACCGACAACACACACACACACACACCGACAACACACACACACACCGACAACACACACACACAGACAACACACACACACACACCGACAGCACACACACACACACACACCGACAACACAAAACACACAACACACACACACACACACCGACAACACACACACACACACCGACAACACACACACACACACACCGACAACACACACACACACACACCGACAACACACACACACACACCGACCACACACACACACACACACACCGACAACACACACACACCGACAACACACAAACACACACACCGACAACACACACACACACACCGACAACACACACACACAAACACACACACACACACCGACAACACACACACACCGACAACACACACACACACACACACTGACAACACACACACACACACACACACCGACAACACACACACACACACCGACAACAAACACACACACACACCGACAACACACACACACCGACAACACACACACACACACACACACACCGACAACACACACACACACACACCAACAACACACACACACACAACACACACACACACACCGACAACACACACACACACACCAACAACACAGACACACACACCGACAACACACACACACACACACCGACATCACACACACACACACACACCGAAAACACACACACACCGACAACACACACACACACACACACCGACAACACACACACACACACACCGACAACACACACACACACACCGACAACACACAAACACACACACACCGACAACACACACACACACACACCGACAACACACACACACACACACCGACAACACACACACACCGACAACACACAAACACACACACCGACAACACACACACACACACCGACAACACACACACACAAACACACACACACACACCGACAACACACACACACACCGACAACACACACACACACACACACCGACAACACACACACACACACACCGACAACACACACACACACACACACACCGACAACACACACACACACACACCGACAACACACACACACACACCGACAACACACACACACACACCGACAACACACATACACACACAGACAACACACACACACAGACAACACATACACACACACCGACAACACACTTACACACACCGACAACACACACACACACACACACACCGATAACACACAGACACACACTGACAACACACACACACACACACACACACACACCGACAACACACACACACACACACCGACAACACACACACACACCGACAACACACACACACAGACAACACACACACACACACCGACAGCACACACACACACACACACCGACAACACAAAACACACAACACACACACACACACACCGACAACACACACACACACACCGACAACACACACACACACACACCGACAACACACACACACACACACCGACAACACACACACACACACCGACCACACACACACACACACACACCGACAACACACCGACAACACACACACACACACACCGACAACACACACACACCGACAACACACAAACACACACACCGACAACACACACACACACACCGACAACACACAAACACACACACCGACAACACACACACACACACCGACAACACACACACACACACACACACCGATAACACACAGACACACACTGACAACACACACACACACACACACACACACACCGACAACACACACACACACACACCGACAACACACACACACACCGACAACACACACACACAGACAACACACACACACACACCGACAGCACACACACACACACACACCGACAACACAAAACACACAACACACACACACACACACCGACAACACACACACACACACCGACAACACACACACACACACACCGACAACACACACACACACACACCGACAACACACACACACACACCGACCACACACACACACACACACACCGACAACACACCGACAACACACACACACACACACCGACAACACACACACACCGACAACACACAAACACACACACCGACAACACACACACACACACCGACAACACACACACACACAGACACACACACCGACAACACACACACACACACCGACAACACATACACACACACACCGACAACACACCGACAACACACACACACACCGACAACACACACACACCGACAACACACAAACACACACACCGACAACACACACACACACACCGACAACACACACACACACACAGACACACACACCGACAACACACACACACACACCGATAACACATACACACACACACCGACAACACACACACACACACACCGACAACACACACACACACCGACAACACACACACACACAACACACACACACACACAGACAACACACACACACACACCGACAACACACACACACACACACTGACAACACACACACACACCGACAACACACACACACACACACCGACAACACACACACACACACACACCGACAACACACACACACCGACAACACACACACAGACACACCGACAACACACACACACCGACAACACACACACACACAACACCGACAACACACACACACACACCGACAACACACACACACACACACACCGATAACACACAGACACACACTGACAACACACACACACACACACCAACAACACACAAACACACACACCGACAACACACACACACACACCGACAACACACACACACAGACAACACACACACACACACCGACAGCACACACACGCACACACACACCGACAACACAAACACACACAACACACACACACACACCGACAACACACAGACACACACCGACAACACACACACACACACCGACAACACACACACACACACACCGACAACACACACACACACACCGACCACACACACACACACACACACCGACAACACACCGACAACACACACACACACACACCGACAACACACACACACCGACAACACACAAACACACACACCGACAACACACACACACACACCGACAACACACACACACACAGACACACACACCGACAACACACACACACACACCGACAACACATACACACACACACCGACAACACACCGACAACACACCGACAACACACACACACACACACCGACAACACACACACACCGACAACACGCAAACACACACACCGACAACACACACACACACACCGACAACACACACACACAGACAACACACACACACACACCGACAGCACACACACACACACACACACACCGACAACACAAACACACACAACACACACACACACACCGACAACACACAGACACACACCGACAACACACACACACACACACCGACAACACACACACACACACACCGACAACACACACACACACACCGACCACACACACACACACACACACCGACAACACACCGACAACACACACACACACACACCGACAACACACACACACTGACAACACACAAACACACACACCGACAACACACACACACACACCGACAACACACACACACACAGACACACACACCGACAACACACACACACACACCGACAACACATACACACACACACCGACAACACACCGACAACACACCGACAACACACACACACACACACCGACAACACACACACACCGACAACACACAAACACACACACCGACAACACACACACACACACCGACAACACACACACACAAACACACACACACACACCGACAACACACACACACCGACAACACACACACACACACACACTGACAACACACACACACACACACACACCGACAACACACACACACACACCGACAACAAACACACACACACACCGACAACACACACACACACACACACACACACCGACAACACACACACACACACACCAACAACACACACACACACAACACACACACACACACCGACAACACACACACACACACCAACAACACAGACACACACACCGACAACACACACACACACACACCGACATCACACACACACACACACACACCGAAAACACACACACACCGACAACACACACACACACACACACCGACAACACACACACACACACACCGACAACACACACACACACACCGACAACACACAAACACACACACACCGACAACACACACACACACACACCGACAACACACACACACACACACCGACAACACACACACACCGACAACACACAAACACACACACCGACAACACACACACACACACCGACAACACACACACACAAACACACACACACACACCGACAACACACACACACACCGACAACACACACACACACACACACCGACAACACACACACACACACACCGACAACACACACACACACACACACACCGACAACACACACACACACACACCGACAACACACACACACACACCGACAACACACACACACACACCGACAACACACATACACACACAGACAACACACACACACAGACAACACATACACACACACCGACAACACACTTACACACACCGACAACACACACACACCGACAACACACAAACACACACACCGACAACACACACACACACACCGACAACACACACACACAAACACACACACACACACCGACAACACACACACACACCGACAACACACACACACCGACAACACACACACACACAACACCGACAACACACACACACCGACAACACACACACACACACACACACCGATAACACACAGACACACACTGACAACACACACACACACACCAACAACACACACACACACACACCGACAACACACACACACACACCGACAACACACACACACAGACAACACACACACACACACCGACAGCACACACACACACACACACACACCGACAACACAAACACACACAACACACACACACACACCGACAACACACAGACACACACCGACAACACACACACACACACACCGACAACACACACACACACACACCGACAACACACACACACACACCGACCACACACACACACACACACACCGACAACACACCGACAACACACACACACACACACCGACAACACACACACACCGACAACACACAAACACACACACCGACAACACACACACACACACCGACAACACACACACACACAGACACACACACCGACAACACACACACACACACCGACAACACATACACACACACACCGACAACACACCGACAACACACCGACAACACACACACACACACACCGACAACACACACACACCGACAACACACAAACACACACACCGACAACACACACACACACACCGACAACACACACACACAAACACACACACACACACCGACAACACACACACACCGACAACACACACACACACACACACTGACAACACACACACACACACACACACCGACAACACACACACACACACCGACAACAAACACACACACACACCGACAACACACACACACCGACAACACACACACACACACACACACACCGACAACACACACACACACACACCAACAACACACACACACACAACACACACACACACACCGACAACACACACACACACACCAACAACACAGACACACACACCGACAACACACACACACACACACCGACATCACACACACACACACACACACCGAAAACACACACACACCGACAACACACACACACACACACACCGACAACACACACACACACACACCGACAACACACACACACACACCGACAACACACAAACACACACACACCGACAACACACACACACACACACCGACAACACACACACACACACACCGACAACACACACACACCGACAACACACAAACACACACACCGACAACACACACACACACACCGACAACACACACACACAAACACACACACACACACCGACAACACACACACACACCGACAACACACACACACACACACACCGACAACACACACACACACACACCGACAACACACACACACACACACCGACAACACACACACACACACACCGACAACACACACACACACACCGACAACACACACACACACACCGACAACACACATACACACACAGACAACACACACACACAGACAACACATACACACACACCGACAACACACTTACACACACCGACAACACACACACACACACACACACCGATAACACACAGACACACACTGACAACACACACACACACACACACACACACCGACAACACACACACACACACACCGACAACACACACACACACCGACAACACACACACACAGACAACACACACACACACACCGACAGCACACACACACACACACACCGACAACACAAAACACACAACACACACACACACACACCGACAACACACACACACACACCGACAACACACACACACACACACCGACAACACACACACACACACACCGACAACACACACACACACACCGACCACACACACACACACACACACCGACAACACACCGACAACACACACACACACACACCGACAACACACACACACCGACAACACACAAACACACACACCGACAACACACACACACACACCGACAACACACACACACACAGACACACACACCGACAACACACACACACACACCGACAACACATACACACACACACCGACAACACACCGACAACACACACACACACACACCGACAACACACACACACCGACAACACACAAACACACACACCGACAACACACACACACACACCGACAACACACACACACACACAGACACACACACCGACAACACACACACACACACCGATAACACATACACACACACACCGACAACACACACACACACACACCGACAACACACACACACACCGACAACACACACACACACAACACACACACACACACACACAGACAACACACACACACACACCGACAACACACACACACACACACTGACAACACACACACACACCGACAACACACACACACACACACCGACAACACACACACACACACACACCGACAACACACACACACCGACAACACACACACAGACACACCGACAACACACACACACCGACAACACACACACACACAACACCGACAACACACACACACACACCGACAACACACACACACACACACACACCGATAACACACAGACACACACTGACAACACACACACACACACACCAACAACACACAAACACACACACCGACAACACACACACACACACCGACAACACACACACACAGACAACACACACACACACACCGACAGCACACACACACACACACACACCGACAACACAAACACACACAACACACACACACACACCGACAACACACAGACACACACCGACAACACACACACACACACACCGACAACACACACACACACACACCGACAACACACACACACACACCGACCACACACACACACACACACACCGACAACACACCGACAACACACACACACACACACCGACAACACACACACACCGACAACACACAAACACACACACCGACAACACACACACACACACCGACAACACACACACACACAGACACACACACCGACAACACACACACACACACCGACAACACATACACACACACACCGACAACACACCGACAACACACCGACAACACACACACACACACACCGACAACACACACACACCGACAACACGCAAACACACACACCGACAACACACACACACACACCGACAACACACACACACAAACACACACACACACACCGACAACACACACACACACCGACAAGACACACACACCGACAACAGACACACACACAACACCGACAACACACACACACACACCGACAACACACACACACACACACACACCGATAACACACAGACACACACTGACAACACACACACACACACACCAACAACACACACACACACACACCGACAACACACACACACACACCGACAACACACACACACAGACAACACACACACACACACCGACAGCACACACACACACACACACCGACAACACAAACACACACAACACACACACACACACCGACAACACACAGACACACACCGACAACACACACACACACACACCGACAACACACACACACACACACCGACAACACACACACACACACCGACCACACACACACACACACACACCGACAACACACCGACAACACACACACACACACACCGACAACACACACACACCGACAACACACAAACACACACACCGACAACACACACACACCGACAACACACACACACACAGACACACACACCGACAACACACACACACACACCGACAACACATACACACACACACCGACAACACACCGACAACACACCGACAACACACACACACACACACCGACAACACACACACAACGACAACACACAAACACACACACCGACAACACACACACACACACCGACAACACACACACACAAACACACACACACACACCGACAACACACACACACACCGACAACACATACACACACACACCGACAACACACCGACAACACACACACACACACACCGAAAACACACACACACCGACAACACACACACACACACACCGACAACACACACACACACACCGACAACACACAAACACACACACACCGACAACACACACACACACACACTGACAACACACACACACACACCGACAACACACACACACACACACACCGACAACACACACACAAACATACACCGACAACACACACACACCGACAACACACACACACACACACACCGACAACACACACGCAACGACAACACACACACACACACAACACACACACACACACCGACAACACACACACACACACACCGACAACACACACACACACCGACAACACACACACACACCGACAACACACACATACACACACACACCGACAACACACACACACACACACCGACAACACACACACACACACACACACACACACACCGACTACACACACACACACCGACAACACACACACACACACACACACCGACAACACACACACACACACACCGACAACACACACACACACACACACCGACAACACACACACACACACACCGACAACACACACACACACACCGACAACACACACACACACACCGACAACACACACACACACAACACACACACACCGACAACACACACACACACCGACAACACACACACACACACACACACCGACAACACACACACACACACACCGACAACACACACACACACACACACACACACACACCGACTACACACACACACACCGACAACACACACACACACACACACCGACAACACACACACACACACACCGACAACACACACACACACACACACACACACACACCGACAACACACACACACACACACCGACAACACACACAGACACACCGACAACACACACACACACACCGACAACACACACACACACACAGACAACACACACACACAGACAACACATACACACACACCGACAACACACACACACACACCGACAACACACACACACACACACACACCGATAACACACAGACACACACTGACAACACACACACACACACACACCGACAACACACACACACACACACCGACAACACACACACACACCGACAACACACACACACAGACAACACACACACACACACCGACAGCACACACACACACACGCACCGACAACACACACACACACAACACACACACACACACACCGACAACACACACACACACACCGACAACACACACACACACACACCGACAACACACACACACACACACCGACAACACACACACACACACCGACCACACACACACACACACACACCGACAACACACCGACAACACACACACACACACACCGACAACACACACACACCGACAACACACAAACACACACACCGACAACACACACACACACACCGACAACACACACACACACAGACACACACACCGACAACACACACACACACACCGACAACACATACACACACACACCGACAACACACCGACAACACACACACACACACACCGACAACACACACACACCGACAACACACAAACACACACACCGACAACACACACACACACACCGACAACACACACACACACACAGACACACACACCGACAACACACACACACACACCGACAACACATACACACACACACCGACAACACACACACACACACACCGACAACACACACACACACCGACAACACACACACACACAACACACACACACACAGACAACACACACACACACACCGACAACACACACACACACACACTGACAACACACACACACACACACACCGACAACACACACACACACACACCGACAACACACACACACACACACACACCGACAACACACACACACCGACAACACACACACAGACACACCGACAACACACACACACCGACAACACACACACACACAACACCGACAACACACACACACACACCGACAACACACACACACACACACACACACACCGATAACACACAGACACACACTGACAACACACACACACACACACCAACAACACACACACACACACACCGACAACACACACACACACACCGACAACACACACACACAGACAACACACACACACACACCGACAGCACACACACACACACACCGACAACACAAACACACACAACACACACACACACACCGACAACACACAGACACACACCGACAACACACACACACACACACCGACAACACACACACACACACACCGACAACACACACACACACCGACAACACACACACACACACCGACAACACACACACACCGACAACACACACACACACACACACTGACAACACACACACACACACACACACCGACAACACACCACACACCGACAACAAACACACACACACACCGACAACACACACACACCGACAACACACACACACACACACACACACACCGACAACACACACACACACACACCAACAACACACACACACACAACACACACACACACACCGACAACACACACACACACACCAACAACACAGACACACACACCGACAACACACACACACACACACCGACATCACACACACACACACACACACCGAAAACACACACACACCGACAACACACACACACACACCGACAACACACACACACACACACCGACAACACACACACACACACCGACAACACACAAACACACACACACCGACAACACACACACACACACACCGACAACACACACACACACACACACCGACAACACACACACACCGACAACACACAAACACACACACCGACAACACACACACACACACCGACAACACACACACACAAACACACACACACACACCGACAACACACACACACACACCGACAACACATACACACACACACCGACAACACACCGACAACACACACACACACACACCGACAACACACACACACCGACAACACACACACACACACACCGACAACACACACACACACACCGACAACACACAAACACACACACACCGACAACACACACACACACACACTGACAACACACACACACACACCGACAACACACACACACACACACACCGACAACACACACACACACATACACCGACAACACACACACACCGACAACACACACACACACACACACACACACCGACAACACACACGCAACGACAACACACACACACACACAACACACACACACACACCGACAACACACACACACACACACCGACAACACACACACACACCGACAACACACACACACACCGACAACACACACACACACACACACACCGACAACACACACACACACACACCGACAACACACACACACACACACACACACCGACTACACACACACACACCGACAACACACACACACACACACACACACCGACAACACACACACACACACCGACAACACACACACACACACACACACCGACAACACACACACACACACACCGACAACACACACACACACACCGACAACACACACACACACACCGACAACACACATACACACACAGACAACACACACACACAGACAACACATACACACACACCGACAACACACTTACACACACCGACAACACACACACACACACACACACACCGATAACACACAGACACACACTGACAACACACACACACACACACACACCGACAACACACACACACACACACCGACAACACACACACACACCGACAACACACACACACAGACAACACACACACACACACCGACAGCACACACACACACACACACCGACAACACAAAACACACAACACACACACACACACACCGACAACACACACACACACACCGACAACACACACACACACACACCGACAACACACACATACACACACCGACAACACACACACACACACCGACCACACACACACACACACACACCGACAACACACCGACAACACACACACACACACACCGACAACACACACACACACACACCGACAACACACACACACACCGACAACACACACACACAGACAACACACACACACACACCGACAGCACACACACACACACACACCGACAACACAAAACACACAACACACACACACACACACCGACAACACACACACACACACCGACAACACACACACACACACACCGACAACACACACATACACACACCGACAACACACACACACACACCGACCACACACACACACACACACCGACAACACACCGACAACACACACACACACACACCGACAACACACACACACCGACAACACACAAACACACACACCGACAACACACACACACACACCGACAACACACACACACACAGAGACACACACCGACAACACACACACACACACCGACAACACATACACACACACACCGACAACACACCGACAACACACACACACACACACCGACAACACACACACACCGACAACACACAAACACACACACCGACAACACACACACACACACCGACAACACACACACACACACAGACACACACACCGACAACACACACACACACACCGACAACACATACACACACACACCGACAACACACACACACACACACCGACAACACACACACACACCGACAACACACACACACACAACACACACACACACAGACAACACACACACACACACCGACAACACACACACACACACACTGACAACACACACACACACACACCGACAACACACACACACACACACCGACAACACACACACACACACACACCGACAACACACACACACCGACAACACACACACAGACACACCGACAACACACACACACCGACAACACACACACACACAACACCGACAACACACACACACACACCGACAACACACACACACACACACACACCGATAACACACAGACACACACTGACAACACACACACACACACCAACAACACACACACACACACACCGACAACACACACACACACACCGACAACACACACACACAGACAACACACACACACACACCGACAGCACACACACACACACACACCGACAACACAAACACACACAACACACACACACACACCGACAACACACAGACACACACCGACAACACACACACACACACACCGACAACACACACACACACACACCGACAACACACACACACACACCGACCACACACACACACACACACACCGACAAAACACCGACAACACACACACACACACACCGACAACACACACACACCGACAACACACAAACACACACACCGACAACACACACACACACCGACAACACACACACACACAGACACACACACCGACAACACACACACACACACCGACAACACATACACACACACACCGACAACACACCGACAACACACCGACAACACACACACACACACACCGACAACACACACACACCGACAACACACAAACACACACACCGACAACACACACACACACACCGACAACACACACACACAAACACACACACACACACCGACAACACACACACACACCGACAACACACACACACCGACAACACACACACACACAACACCGACAACACACACACACACACCGACAACACACACACACACACACACACCGATAACACACAGACACACACTGACAACACACACACACACACACCAACAACACACACACACACACACCGACAACACACACACACACACCGACAACACACACACACAGACAACACACACACACACACCGACAGCACACACACACACACACACACACCGACAACACAAACACACACACCACACACACACACACCGACAACACACAGACACACACCGACAACACACACACACACACACCGACAACACACACACACACACACCGACAACACACACACACACACCGACCACACACACACACACACACACCGACAACACACCGACAACACACACACACACACACCGACAACACACACACACCGACAACACACAAACACACACACCGACAACACACACACACACACCGACAACACACACACACACAGACACACACACCGACAACACACACACACACACCGACAACACATACACACACACACCGACAACACACCGACAACACACCGACAACACACACACACACACACCGACAACACACACACACCGACAACACACAAAGACACACACCGACAACACACACACACACACCGACAACACACACACACAAACACACACACACACACCGACAACACACACACACCGACAACACACACACACACACACACTGACAACACACACACACACACACACACCGACAACACACACACACACACCGACAACAAACACACACACACACCGACAACACACACACACCGACAACACACACACACACACACACACACACCGACAACACACACACACACACACCAACAACACACACACACACAACACACACACACACACCGACAACACACACACACACACCAACAACACAGACACACACACCGACAACACACACACACACACACCGACATCACACACACACACACACACACCGAAAACACACACACACCGACAACACACACACACACACACACCGACAACACACACACACACACACCGACAACACACACACACACACCGACAACACACAAACACACACACACCGACAACACACACACACACACACCGACAACACACACACACACACACCGACAACACACACACACCGACAACACACAAACACACACACCGACAACACACACACACACACCGACAACACACACACACAAACACACACACACACACCGACAACACACACACACACAGACACACACACCGACAACACACACACACACACCGACAACACATACACACACACACCGACAACACACCGACAACACACACACACACACACCGACAACACACACACACCGACAACACACAAACACACACACCGACAACACACACACACACACAGACACACACACCGACAACACACACACACACACCGACAACACATACACACACACACCGACAACACACACACACACACACCGACAACACACACACACACCGACAACACACACAAACACAACACACACACACACACAGACAACACACACACACACACCGACAACACACACACACACACACTGACAACACACACACACACACACCGACAACACACACACACACACACCGACAACACACACACACACACACACCGACAACACACACCGACAACACACACACACACACACCGACAACACACACACACCGACAACACACACACACACAACACCGACAACACACACACACACACCGACAACACACACACACACAAACACCAGCAACACACAAACACACCGACAACACACACACACACCGACAACACACACACACACACCGACAACACACACACACACCGACAACACACACACACACACACACCGACAACACACACACACACACACTGACAACACACACACACACAACACACACACACACACACCGACAACACACACACACACACACCGACAACACACACACACACACACCGACAACACACACACACACACCGACAACACAGACACACACACACACCGACAACACACACACACACACACCGACAACACACACACACACACTGACAACACACACACACACACACACCGACAACACACACACACACCGACAACACACACACACACACACCGACAACACACACACACACACACACCGACAACACACACACACACACACACCGACAACACACACACACACACACAACACACACACACACACCGACAACACACACACACACACACCGACAACACACACACACAAACACACCGACAACACACACACACACACACACCGACAACACACACACACCGAGAACACACACACACACACCGACAACACACACACACACGCACCGACAACACACACACACACACCGACAACACACACACACACACACACCGACAACACACACACACACACACCGACAACACACACACACACACACCGACAACACACACACACACACACCGACAACACACACACACACACCGACAACACACACACACACACCGACAACACACACACACACAACACACACACACCGACAACACACACACACACCGACAACACACACACACACACACACCGACAACACACACACACACACACCGACAACACACACACACACACACACACACACACACACACACACCGACTACACACACACACACCGACAACACACACACACACACACACCGACAACACACACACACACACACCGACAACACACACACACACACACACACACACACCGACAACACACACACACACACACCGACAACACACACACACACACCGACAACACACACACACACACCGACAACACACACACACACACAGACAACACACACACACAGACAACACATACACACACACCGACAACACACACACACACACCGACAACACACACACACACACACACACCGATAACACACAGACACACACTGACAACACACACACACACACACCGACAACACACACACACACCGACAACACACACACACACCGACAACACACACACACAGACAACACACACACACACACACCGACAACACACACACACACAACACACACACACACACACCGACAACACACACACACACACCGACAACACACACACACACACACCGACAACACACACACACACACACCGACAACACACACACACACACCGACCACATACACACACACACACACCGACAACACACCGACAACACACACACACACACACCGACAACACACACACACCGACAACAAACAAACACACACACCGACAACACACACACACACAGACACACACACCGACAACACACACACACACACCGACAACACATACACACACACACCGACAACACACCGACAACACACACACACACACACCGACAACACACACACACCGACAACACACAAACACACACACCGACAACACACACACACACACAGACACACACACCGACAACACACACACACACCGACAACACATACACACACACACCGACAACACACACACACACACACCGACAACACACACACACACCGACAACACACACACACACAACACACACACACACACAGACAACACACACACACACACCGACAACACACACACACACACACACTGACAACACACACACACACACACCGACAACACACACACACACACACCGACAACACACACACACACACACACCGACAACACACATACACCGACAACACACACACACACACACCGACAACACACACACACACCGACAACACACACACACACAACACCGACAACACACACACACACACCGACAACACACACACACCCGACAACACACACACACACACCGACAACACACACACACACACCGACAACACACACACACACACCGACAACACACACACACACAAACACCAGCAACACACAAACACACCGACAACACACACACACACCGACAACACACACACACACACCGACAACACACACACACACCGACAACACACACACACACACACACCGACAACACACACACACACACACACTGACAACACACACACACACAACACACACACACACACACCGACAACACACACACACACACCGACAACACAGACACACACACACACCGACAACACACACACACACACACCGACAACACACACACACACACACCGACAACACACACACACACACCGACAACACAGACACACACACACACCGACAACACACACACACACACACCGACAACACACACACACACACTGACAACACACACACACACACACCGACAACACACACACACACCGACAACACACACACACACACACCGACAACACACACACACACACACACCGACAACACACACACACACACACACCGACAACACACACACACACACACAACACACACACACACACCGACAACACACACACACACACACCGACAACACACACACACAAACACACCGACAACACACACACACACACACACCGACAACACACACACACCGAGAACACACACACACACACACCGACAACACACACACACACGCACCGACAACACACACACACACACCGACAACACACACACACACAACACACACACACCGACAACACACACACACACCGACAACACACACGACACACACACACACCGACACACACACACACACCGACAACACACACACACACACACACACCGACAACACACACACACACACACCGACAACACACACACACACCGACAACACACACACACACACCGACAACACACACACACCGACAACACACACACACACACTGACAACACACACACACACACACACACCGACAACACACACACACACACCGACAACACACACACACACCGACAACACACACACACCGACAACACACACACACACACACACACACACCGACAACACACACACACACACACCAACAACACACACACACACAACACACACACACACACCGACAACACACACACACACACACCAACAACACAGACACACACACCGACAACACACACACACACACACCGACAACACACACACACACACACCGACAACACACACACACACACACACCGACAACACACATACACCGACAACACACACACACACACACCGACAACACACACACACACCGACAACACACACACACACAACACCGACAACACACACACACACACCGACAACACACACACACCCGACAACACACACACACACACCGACAACACACACACACACACCGACAACACACACACACACACCGACAACACACACACACACAAACACCAGCAACACACAAACACACCGACAACACACACACACACCGACAACACACACACACACACCGACAACACACACACACACCGACAACACACACACACACACACACCGACAACACACACACACACACACACTGACAACACACACACACACAACACACACACACACACACCGACAACACACACACACACACCGACAACACAGACACACACACACACCGACAACACACACACACACACACCGACAACACACACACACACACACCGACAACACACACACACACACCGACAACACAGACACACACACACACCGACAACACACACACACACACACCGACAACACACACACACACACTGACAACACACACACACACACACCGACAACACACACACACACCGACAACACACACACACACACACCGACAACACACACACACACACACACCGACAACACACACACACACACACACCGACAACACACACACACACACACAACACACACACACACACCGACAACACACACACACACACACCGACAACACACACACACAAACACACCGACAACACACACACACACACACACCGACAACACACACACACCGAGAACACACACACACACACACCGACAACACACACACACACCGACAACACACACACACACACCGACAACACACACACACCGACAACACACACACACACACTGACAACACACACACACACACACACACCGACAACACACACACACACACCGACAACACACACACACACCGACAACACACACACACCGACAACACACACACACACACACACACACACCGACAACACACACACACACACACCAACAACACACACACACACAACACACACACACACACCGACAACACACACACACACACACCAACAACACAGACACACACACCGACAACACACACACACACACACCGACAACACACACACACACACACCGACAACACACACACACACACACCGACAACACACATACACCGACAACACACACACACACACACCCGACAACACACACACACACCGACAACACACACACACACAACACCGACAACACACACACACACACCGACAACACACACACACCCGACAACACACACACACACACCGACAACACACACACACACACCGACAACACACACACACACACCGACAACACACACACACACAAACACCAGCAACACACAAACACACCGACAACACACACACACACCGACAACACACACACACACACCGACAACACACACACACACCGACAACACACACACACACACCGACAACACACACACACACACACACTGACAACACACACACACACAACACACACACACACACACCGACAACACACACACACACACCGACAACACAGACACACACACACACCGACAACACACACACACACACACCGACAACACACACACACACACACCGACAACACACACACACACACCGACAACACAGACACACACACACACCGACAACACACACACACACACACCGACAACACACACACACACACTGACAACACACACACACACACACCGACAACACACACACACACCGACAACACACACACACACACACCGACAACACACACACACACACACACCGACAACACACACACACACACACACACACCGACAACACACACACACACACACAACACACACACACACACCGACAACACACACACACACACACCGACAACACACACACACAAACACACCGACAACACACACACACACACACACCGACAACACACACACACCGAGAACACACACACACACACACCGACAACACACACACACACGCACCGACAACACACACACACACACCGACAACACACACACACACAACACACACACACCGACAACACACACACACACCGACAACACACACACACACACACACACCGACAACACACACACACCGACAACACACACACACACACACACACCGACAACACACACACACACACACCGACAACACACACACACACCGACAACACACACACACACACCGACAACACACACACACCGACAACACACACACACACACTGACAACACACACACACACACACACACCGACAACACACACACACACACCGACAACACACACACACACCGACAACACACACACACACACACACACACACCGACAACACACACACACACACACCAACAACACACACACACACAACACACACACACACACCGACAACACACACACACACACACCAACAACACAGACACACACACCGACAACACACACACACACACACCGACATCACACACTCACACACACACACACCGAAAACACACACACACCGACAACACACACACACACACCGACAACACACACACACACACACCGACAACACACACACACACACCGACAACACACAAACACACACACACCGACAACACACACACACACACACCGACAACACACCGACAACACACAAACACACACACCGACAACACACACACACCGACAACACACAAACACACACACCGACAACACACACACACACACCGACAACACACACACACAAACACACACACACCGACAACACACACACACACACCGACAACACATACACACACACACCGACAACACACCGACAACACACACACACACACCGACAACACACACACACCGACAACACACACACACACACACCGACAACACACACACACACACCGACAACACACAAACACACACACACCGACAACACACACACACACACACTGACAACACACACACACACACCGACAACACACACACACACACACACCGACAACACACACACACACATACACCGACAACACACACACACCGACAACACACACACACACACACACACACACACCGACAACACACACGCAACGACAACACACACACACAACACACACACACACACCGACAACACACACACACACACACCGACAACACACACACACACCGACAACACACACACACACCGACAACACACACACACACACACACACCGACAACACACACACACACACACACCGACAACACACACACACACACACACACACACACCGACTACACACACACACACCGACAACACACACACACACACCGACAACACACACACACACACACCGACAACACACACACACACCGACAACACACACACACACACCGACAACACACACACACACACCGACAACACACACACACACACCGACAACACACATACACACACAGACAACACACACACACAGACAACACATACACACACACCGACAACACACTTACACACACCGACAACACACACACACACACACCGACAACACACACACACAAACACACCGACAACACACACACACACACACACCGACAACACACACACACCGAGAACACACACACACAAACACCGACAACACACACACACACGCACCGACAACACACACACACACACCGACAACACACACACACACAACACACACACACCGACAACACACACACACACCGACAACACACACACACACACACACACCGACAACACACACACACACACCGACAACACACACACACACACACACACCGACAACACACACACACACACACCGACAACACACACACACACCGACAACACACACACACACACCGACAACACACACACACCGACAACACACACACACACTGACAACACACACACACACACACACACCGACAACACACACACACACACCGACAACACACACACACAGCGACAACACACACACACCGACAACACACACACACACACACACACACACACACCGACAACACACACACACACACACCAACAACACACACACACACAACACACACACACACACCGACAACACACACACACACACACCAACAACACAGACACACACACCGACAACACACACACACACACACCGACATCACACACTCACACACACACACACCGAAAACACACACACACCGACAACACACACACACACACCGACAACACACACACACACACACCGACAACACACACACACACACCGACAACACACAAACACACACACACCGACAACACACACACACACACACCGACAACACACCGACAACACACAAACACACACACCGACAACACACACACACCGACAACACACAAACACACACACCGACAACACACACACACACACACCGACAACACACACACACAAACACACACACACACACCGACAACACACACACACACACCGACAACACATACACACACACACCGACAACACACCGACAACACACACACACACACACCGACAACACACACACACCGACAACACACACACACACACACCGACAACACACACACACACACCGACAACACACAAACACACACACACCGACAACACACACACACACACACTGACAACACACACACACACACCGACAACACACACACACACACACACCGACAACACACACACACACATACACCGACAACACACACACACCGACAACACACACACACACACACACACACCCGACAACACACACGCAACGACAACACACACACACACACAACACACACACACACACCGACAACACACACACACACACACCGACAACACACACACACACCGACAACACACACACACACCGACAACACACACACACACACACACACACCGACAACACACACACACACACACACCGACAACACACACACACACACACACACACACCGACTACACACACACACACCGACAACACACACACACACACCGACAACACACACACACACACACCGACAACACAAACACACACCGACAACACACACACACACACACCGACAACACACACACACACACCGACAACACACACACACACACCGACAACACACATACACACACAGACAACACACACACACAGACAACACATACACACACACCGACAACACACTTACACACACCGACAACACACACACACACACACACACCGATAACACACAGACACACACTGACAACACACACACACACACACACCGACAACACACACACACACACACCGACAACACACACACACACCGACAACACACACACACAGACAACACACACACACCGACAGCACACACACACACACCGACAACACAAAACACACAACACACACACACACACACCGACAACACACACACACACACCGACAACACACACACACACACACCGACAACACACACACACACACACCGACAACACACACACACACACCGACCACACACACACACACACACACCGACAACAGACCGACAACACACACACACACACACACCGACAACACACACACACCGACAACACACAAACACACACACCGACAACACACACACACACACCGACAACACACACACACACAGACACACACACCGACAACACACACACACACACCGACAACACATACACACACACACCGACAACACACCGACAACACACACACACACACACCGACAACACACACACACACACAGACACACACACCGACAACACACACACACACACCGACAACACATACACACACACACCGACAACACACACACACACACACCGACAACACACACACACACCGACAACACACACACACACAACACACACACACACACAGACAACACACACACACACACCGACAACACACACACACACACACTGACAACACATACACACACACACCGACAACACACACACACACACACCGACAACACACACACACACACACACCGACAACACACACACACCGACAACACACACACACACACACCGACAACACACACACACCGACAACACACACACACACAACACCGACAACACACACACACACACCGACAACACACACACACACACACACACCGATAACACACAGACACACACTGACAACACACACACACACACACACACCAACAACACACACACACACACACCGACAACACACACACACACCGACAACACACACACACAGACAACACACACACACACACCGACAGCACACACACACACACACACCGACAACACAAACACACACAACACACACACACACACCGACAACACACAGACACACACCGACAACACACACACACACACACCGACAACACACACACACACACACCGACAACACACACACACACACCGACCACACACACACACACACACACCGACAACACACCGACAACACACACACACACACCGACAACACACACACACCGACAACACACACACACACACACCGACAACACACACGCAACGACAACACACACACACACACAACACACACACACACACCGACAACACACACACACACACACCGACAACACACACACACACCGACAACACACACACACACCGACAACACACACACACACACACACACACCGACAACACACACACACACACACACCGACAACACACACACACACACACACACACACCGACTACACACACACACACCGACAACACACACACACACACCGACAACACACACACACACACACCGACAACACAAACACACACCGACAACACACACACACACACACCGACAACACACACACACACACCGACAACACACACACACACACCGACAACACACATACACACACAGACAACACACACACACAGACAACACATACACACACACCGACAACACACTTACACACACCGACAACACACACACACACACACACACCGATAACACACAGACACACACTGACAACACACACACACACACACACCGACAACACACACACACACACACCGACAACACACACACACACCGACAACACACACACACAGACAACACACACACACCGACAGCACACACACACACACCGACAACACAAAACACACAACACACACACACACACACCGACAACACACACACACACACCGACAACACACACACACACACACCGACAACACACACACACACACACCGACAACACACACACACACACCGACCACACACACACACACACACACCGACAACAGACCGACAACACACACACACACACACACCGACAACACACACACACCGACAACACACAAACACACACACCGACAACACACACACACACACCGACAACACACACACACACAGACACACACACCGACAACACACACACACACACCGACAACACATACACACACACACCGACAACACACCGACAACACACACACACACACACCGACAACACACACACACACACAGACACACACACCGACAACACACACACACACACCGACAACACATACACACACACACCGACAACACACACACACACACACCGACAACACACACACACACCGACAACACACACACACACAACACACACACACACACAGACAACACACACACACACACCGACAACACACACACACACACACTGACAACACATACACACACACACCGACAACACACACACACACACACCGACAACACACACACACACACACACCGACAACACACACACACCGACAACACACACACACACACACCGACAACACACACACACCGACAACACACACACACACAACACCGACAACACACACACACACACCGACAACACACACACACACACACACACCGATAACACACAGACACACACTGACAACACACACACACACACACACACCAACAACACACACACACACACACCGACAACACACACACACACCGACAACACACACACACAGACAACACACACACACACACCGACAGCACACACACACACACACACCGACAACACAAACACACACAACACACACACACACACCGACAACACACAGACACACACCGACAACACACACACACACACACCGACAACACACACACACACACACCGACAACACACACACACACACCGACCACACACACACACACACACACCGACAACACACCGACAACACACACACACACACCGACAACACACACACACCGACAACACACAAACACACACACCGACAACACACACACACACACCGACAACACACACACACACAGACACACACACCGACAACACACACACACACACCGACAACACATACACACACACACCGACAACACACCGACAACACACCGACAACACACACACACACACACCGACAACACACACACACCGACAACACACAAACACACACACCGACAACACACACACACACACCGACAACACACACACACAAACACAAACACACACCGACAACACACACACACACACCGACAACACATACACACACACACCGACAACACACCGACAACACACACACACACACACCGAAAACACACACACCCCGACAACACACACACACACACACCGACAACACACACACACACACACCGACAACACACAAACACACACACACCGACAACACACACACACACACACTGACAACACACACACACACACCGACAACACACACACACACACACCGACAACACACACACACACATACACCGACAACACACACACACCGACAACACACACACACACACACACACACACCGACAACACACACGCAACGACAACACACACACACACACAACACACACACACACACCGACAACACACACACACACACACCGACAACACACACACACACCGACAACACACACACACACCGACAACACACACACACACACACACACCGACAACACACACACACACACACCGACAACACACACACACACACACACACACACACCGACTACACACACACACACCGACAACACACACACACACACACACCGACAACACACACACACACACACCGACAACACACACACACACACACACACCGACAACACACACACACACACACCGACAACACACACACACACACCGACAACACACACACACACACCGACAACACACACACACACACAGACAACACACACACACAGACAACACATACACACACACCGACAACACACTTACACACACCGACAACACACACACACACACACACACACCGATAACACACAGACACACACTGACAACACACACACACACACACACACCGACAACACACACACACACACACCGACAACACACACACACACCGACAACACACACACACAGACAACACACACACACACACCGACAGCACACACACACACACACACCGACAACACAAAACACACAACACACACACACACACACCGACAACACACACACACACACCGACAACACACACACACACACACACCGACAACACACACACACACACACCGACAACACACACACACACACCGACCACACACACACACACACACCGACAACACACCGAAAACACACACACACACACACCGACAACACACACACACCGACAACACACAAACACACACACCGACAACACACACACACACACCGACAACACACACACACACAGACACACACACCGACAACACACACACACACACCGACAACACATACACACACACACCGACAACACACACACACACACAGACAACACACACACACAGACAACACATACACACACACCGACAACACACTTACACACACCGACAACACACACACACACACACACCGATAACACACAGACACACACTGACAACACACACACACACACACACACCGACAACACACACACACACACACCGACAACACACACACACACCGACAACACACACACACAGACAACACACACACACACACCGACAGCACACACACACACACACACCGACAACACAAAACACACAACACACACACACACACACCGACAACACACACACACACACCGACAACACACACACACACACACCGACAACACACACACACACACACCGACAACACACACACACACACCGACCACACACACACACACACACACCGACAACACACCGAAAACACACACACACACACACCGACAACACACACACACCGACAACACACAAACACACACACCGACAACACACACACACACACCGACAACACACACACACACAGACACACACACCGACAACACACACACACACACCGACAACACATACACACACACACCGACAACACACCGACAACACACACACACACACACCGACAACACACACACACCGACAACACACAAACACACACACCGACAACACACACACACACACCGACAACACACACACACACAGACACACACACCGACAACACACACACACACACCGACAACACATACACAAACACACCGACAACACACACACACACACACCGACAACACACACACACACCGACAACACACACACACACAACACACACACACAGACAGACAACACACACACACACACCGACAACACACACACACACACACTGACAACACACACACACACACACCGACAACACACACACACACACACCGACAACACACACACACACCGACAACACACACACACCGACAACACACACACACACACACCGACAACACACACACACCGACAACACACACACACAACACCGACAACACACACACACACACCGACAACACACACACACACACACACACCGATAACACACAGACACACACTGACAACACACACACACACACACCAACAACACACACACACACACACCGACAACACACACACACACCGACAACACACACACACACAGACAACACACACACACACACACCGACAGCACACACACACACACACACACCGACAACACAAACACACACAACACACACACACACACCGACAACACACAGACACACACCGACAACACACACACACACACACCGACAACACACACACACACACACCGAAAACACACACACACACACCGACCACACACACACACACACCGACAACACACCGACAACACACACACACACACACCGACAACACACACACACCGACAACACACAAACACACACACCGACAACACACACACACACACCGACAACACACACACACACACAGACACACACACCGACAACACACACACACACACCGACAACACATACACACACACACCGACAACACACACACACACACCGACAACACACACACACACCGACAACACACACACACACAACACACACACACACACAGACAACACACACACACACACACCGACAACACACACACACACACACTGACAACACACACACACACCAACAACACACACACACACACACCGACAACACACACACACACCGACAACACACACACACCGACAACACACACACACACACACCGACAACACACACACACACAGACACACACACCGACAACACACACACACACACCGACAACACATACACACACACACCGACAACACACCGACAACACACACACACACACACCGACAACACACACACAACGACAACACACAAACACACACACCGACAACACACACACACACACCGACAACACACACACACACACAGACACACACACCGACAACACACACACACACACCGACAACACATACACACACACACCGACAACACACACACACACACCGACAACACACACACACACCGACAACACACACACACACAACACACACACACACACAGACAACACACACACACACACACCGACAACACACACACACACACACTGACAACACACACACACACCGACAACACACACACACACACACCGACAACACACACACACACACACACCGACAACACACACACACCGACAACACACACACACACACACCGACAACACACACACACCGACAACACACACACACACAACACCGACAACACACACACACACACCGACAACACACACACACCCGACAACACACACACACCGACAACACACACACACACACCGACAACACACACACACACCGACAACACACACACACACAAACACCAGCAACACACAAACACACCGACAACACACACACACACCGACAACACACACACACACACCGACAACACACACACACACCGACAACACACACACACACACACCGACAACACACACACACACACACACTGACAACACACACACACACAACACACACACACACACCGACAACACACACACACACACACCGACAACACACACACACACACACCGACAACACACACACACACACCGACAACACAGACACACACACACACCGACAACACACACACACACACACCGACAACACACACACACACACTGACAACACACACACACACACCGACAACACACACACACACCGACAACACACACACACACACACCGACAACACACACACACACACACACCGACAACACACACACACACACACACCGACAACACACACACACACACACAACACACACACACACACCGACAACACACACACACACACCGACAACACACACACACAAACACACCGACAACACACACACACACACCGACAACACACACACCGAGAACACACACACACACACACCGACAACACACACACACACACGCACCGACAACACACACACACACACCGACAACACACACACACACAACACACACACACCGACAACACACACACACACACCGACAACACACACACACACACACACACCGACAACACACACACACACACCGACAACACACACACACACACCGACAACACACACACACACACCGACAACACACACACACACCGACAACACACACACACACACCGACAACACACACACACCGACAACACACACACACACACACACTGACAACACACACACACACACACCGACAACACACACACACACACCGACAACACACACACACACACACACACACACCGACAACACACACACACCGACAACACACACACACACACACACACACACCGACAACACACACACACACACACCGACAACACACACACACACAACACACACACACACACCGACAACACACACACACACACACCAACAACACAGACACACACACCGACAACACACACACACACACCGACATCACACACACACACACACACACACCGACAACACACACACACCGACAACACACACACACACCGACAACACACACACACACACACCGACAACACACACACACACACCGACAACACACAAACACACACACACCGACAACACACACACACACACACTGACAACACACACACACACACCGACAACACACACACACACACACACCGACAACACACACACACCGACAACACACACACACACACACACACACACCGACAACACACACACACCGACAACACACACACACAACACACACACACACACCGACAACACACACACACACACACCGACAACACACACACACACCGACAACACACACACACACAACACACACACACCGACACACACACACACACCGACAACACACACACACACACACACCGACAACACACACACACACACACCGACAACACACACACACACACACACACACACACACACACACCGACTACACACACACACACCGACAACACACACACACACACACCGACAACACACACACACCGACAACACACAAACACACACACCGACAACACACACACACACACCGACAACACACACACACACACGACACACACACCGACAACACACACACACACAAACCGACAACACATACACACACACACCGACAACACACCGACAACACACACACACACACACACCGACAACACACACAACACCGACAACACACAAACACACACACCGACAACACACACACCACACACCGACAACACACACACACACACACCGACAACACACACACACACCGACAACACACACACACACAACACACACACACACACAGACAACACACACACACACACCGACAACACACACACACACACACCGACAACACACACACACACACACACCGACAACACACACACACCGACAACACACACACACACACACCGACAACACACACACACCGACAACACACACACACACAACACCGACAACACACACACACACACCGACAACACACACACACACACACACACCGATAACACACAGACACACACTGACAACACACACACACACACACCAACAACACACACACACACACACCGACAACACACACACACACCGACAACACACACACACAGACAACACACACACACACACCGACAGCACACACACACACACACACCGACAACACAAACACACACAACACACACACACACACCGACAACACACAGACACACACCGACAACACACACACACACACACCGACAACACACACACACACACACCGACAACACACACACACACCGACCACACACACACACACACACACGACAACACACCGACACACACACACACACACACACCGACAACACACACACACACCGACAACACACAAACACACACACCGACAACACACACACACACACCGACAACACACACACACACAGACACACCCACCGACAACACACACACACACACCGACAACACATACACACACACACCGACAACACACCGACAACACACACACACACACACTGACAACACACACACACCGACAACACACAAACACACACACCGACAACACACACACACCGACAACACACACACACACACAGACACACACACCGACAACACACACACACACACCGACAACACATACACACACACACCGACAACACACACACACACACACCGACAACACACACACACACCGACAACACACACACACACAACACACACACACACACAGACAACACACACACACACACCGACAACACACACACACACACACTGACAACACACACACACACACACCGACAACACACACACACACCGACAACACACACACACACAACACACACACACACACAGACAACACACACACACACACCGACAACACACACACACACACACTGACAACACACACACACACACCACCGACAACACACACACACACACACCGACAACACACACACACACAACACACACACACACACAGACAACACACACACACACACCGACAACACACACACACACACAGACAACACACACACACACACCGACAACACACACACACACACACCGACAACACACACACACACACACACCGACAACACACACACACCGACAACACACACACACACACACCGACAACACACACACACCGACAACACACACACACACAACACCGACAACACACACACACACACCGACAACACACACACACACACACACACCGATAACACACAGACACACACTGACAACACACACACACACACACCAACAACACACACACACACACACCGACAACACACACACACACCGACAACACACACACACAGACAACACACACACACACACCGACAGCACACACACACACACACACCGACAACACAAACACACACAACACACACACACACACCGACAACACACAGACACACACCGACAACACACACACACACACACCGACAACACACACACACACACACCGACAACACACACACACACCGACCACACACACACACACACACCGACAACACACCGACAACACACACACACACACACCGACAACACACACACACCGACAACACACACACACACACACACCGACAACACACACACACACACCGACAACACACACACACACAGACACACCCACCGACAACACACACACACACACCGACAACACATACACACACACACCGACAACACACCGACAACACACACACACACACACCGACAACACACACACACCGACAACACACAAACACACACACCGACAACACACACACACACACCGACAACACACACACACACACAGACACACACACCGACAACACACACACACACACCGACAACACATACACACACACACCGACAACACACACACACACACCGACAACACACACACACACCGACAACACACACACACACAACACACACACACACACACGACAACACACACACACACACCGACAACACACACACACACACACTGACAACACACACACACACACACCGACAACACACACACACACCGACAACACACACACACACACACACACACACACACACAGACAACACACACACACACACCGACAACACACACACACACACACTGACAACACACACACACACACGCACCGACAACACACACACACACACCGACAACACACACACACACAACACACACACACCGACAACACACACACACACACCGACAACACACACACACACACACACACCGACAACACACACACACACACCGACAACACACACACACACACCGACAACACACACACACACACACCGACAACACACACACACACCGACAACACACACACACACACCGACAACACACACACACCGACAACACACACACACACACACACTGACAACACACATACACACACACCGACAACACACACACACACACCGACAACACACACACACACACACACACACACCGACAACACACACACACCAACAACACACACACACACACACACACACACCGACAACACACACACACACACACCGACAACACACACACACACAACACACACACACACACCGACAACACACACACACACACACCAACAACACAGACACACACACCGACAACACACACACACACACACCGACATCACACACACACACACACACACACCGACAACACACACACACCGACAACACACACACACACCGACAACACACACACACACACACCGACAACACACACACACACACCGACAACACACAAACACACACACACCGACAACACACACACACACACACTGACAACACACACACACACACCGACAACACACACACACACACACACCGACAACACACACACACCGACAACACACACACACACACACACACACCGACAACACACACACACCGACAACACACACACACAACACACACACACACACACGACAACACACACACACACACACCGACAACACACACACACACAGACAACACACACACACACAACACACAAACACCGACAACACACACACACACCGACAACACACACACACACACACACCGACAACACACACACACACACACCGACAACACACACACACACACACACACACACACACACACACACACCGACTACACACACACACACCGACAACACACACACACACACACCGACAACACACACACACCGACAACACACAAACACACACACCGACAACACACACACACACACCGACAACACACACACACACAGACACACACACCGACAACACACACACACACACCGACAACACACTCACACACACACCACAACACACACACACACACACCGACAACACACACACACACACCGACAACACACACACACAGACAACACACACACACACACCGACAGCACACACACACACACACACCGACAACACAAACACACACAACACACACACACACACCGACAACACACACAGACACACACCGACAACACACACACACACACCGACAACACACACACACACACGACCGACAACACACACACACACCGACACACACCACACACACACGACACACGACACACACACCGACAAACACACACACACACACCGACAACACACACACACACACACTGACAACACACACACACACACACCGACAACACACACACACACCGACAACACACACACACACAACACACACACACACACAGACAACACACACACACACACCGACAACACACACACACACACACTGACAACACACACACACACACACCGACAACACACACACACACACACCGACAACACACACACACACAACACACACACACACACAGACAACACACACACACACACCGACAACACACACACACACACAGACAACACACACACACACCGACAACACACACACACACACACCGACAACACACACACACACACTCACCGACAACACACACACACCGACAACACACACACACACACACCGACAACACACACACACACCGACAACACACACACACACAACACCGACAACACACACACACACACCGACGACACACACACACACACACACACCGACAACACACAGACACACACTGACAACACACACACACACACACCAACGACACACACACACACACACCGACAACACACACACACACCGACACACACACACACACAGACAACACACACACACACACCGACAGCACACACACACACACACACCTGACAACACACACACACACACCGACAACACACACACACACACACCGACAACACACAGACACACACCGACACCGACAACACACACACACACCGACAACACACACACACACACACCGACAACACACACACACACCGACAACACACACACACACACACCGACAACACACCACAACACACACACACACACACCGACAACACACACACACCGACAACACACACACACACACCGACAACACACACACACACACCGACAACACACACACACACACACCGACACACACACACACACCGACAACACACACACACACCGACAACACACACACACACACCGACAACACACACACACACACACCGACAACACACACACACACACCGACAACACACACACACACAACACACACACACACACAGACAACACACACACACACACACCGACAACACACACACACACACACCTGACAACACACACACACACACACCGACAACACACACACACACACACCGACAACACACACACACACACACACCGACAACACACACACACACGACAACACACACACACACACACCGACAACACACACACACCGACAACACACACACACACAACACCGACAACACACACACACACACCGACAACACACACACACACCCGACAACACACACACACCGACAACACACACACACACACCGACAACACACACACACACACCGACAACACACACACACACAAACACCAGCAACACACAACACACACCGACAACACACACACACACACCGACAACACACACACACACACACCGACAACACACACACACACACCGACAACACACACACACACACACACCGACAACACACACACACACACACCTGACAACACACACACACACACACACACACACACACCGACAACACACACACACACACACCGACAACACACACACACACACACCGACAACACACACACACACACCGACAACACAGACACACACACACACCGACAACACACACACACACACACCGACAACACACACACACACACTGACAACACACACACACACACACACCGACAACACACACACACACACCGACAACAGACACACACACACACCGACAACACACACACACACACACACCGACAACACACACACACACACACACCGACAACACACACACACACCGACAACACACACACACACACACACACACACACACACAGACAACACACACACACACACCGACAACACACACACACACACACCTGACAACACACACACACACACACCGACAACACACACACACACACACCGACAACACACACACACACCGACACACACACACACACCGACAACACACACACACACACACCGACAACACACACACACCGACAACACACACACACACAACACCGACAACACACACACACACACCGACAACACACACACACACACACACACCGATCACACACACAGACACACACACAACACACACACACACACACCAACAACACACACACACACACACCGACAACACACACACACACCGACAACACACACACACACAGACAACACACACACACACACCGACAGCACACACACACACACACACACCGACAACACACACACACACAACACACACACACACACCGACAACACACAGACACACACCGACAACACACACACACACACACCGACAACACACACACACACACACCGAAAACACACACACACACACCGACCACACACACACACACACACACCGACAACACACCGACAACACACACACACACACACCGACAACACACACACACACCGACAACACACAAACACACACACCGACAACACACACACACACACACCGACAACACACACACACACACAGACACACACACCGACAACACACACACACACACCGACAACACATACACACACACACCGACAACACACACACACACACACCGACAACACACACACACACCGACAACACACACACACACAACACACACACACACACAGACAACACACACACACACACACCGACAACACACACACACACACTGACAACACACACACACACCGACAACACACACACACACACACCGACAACACACACACACACACACACCGACAACACACACACACCGACAACACACACACACACACACCGACAACACACACACACACAGACACACACACCGACAACACACACACACACACCGACAACACATACACACACACACCGACAACACACCGACAACACACACACACACACACCGACAACACACACACAACGACAACACACAAACACACACACCGACAACACACACACACACACCGACAACACACACACACACACAGACACACACACCGACAACACACACACACACACCGACAACACATACACACACACACCGACAACACACACACACACACACCGACAACACACACACACACCGACAACACACACACACACAACACACACACACACACACGACAACACACACACACACACACCGACAACACACACACACACACACTGACAACACACACACACACCGACAACACACACACACACACACCGACAACACACACACACACACACACCGACAACACACACACACCGACAACACACACACACACACACCGACAACACACACACACCGACAACACACACACACACAACACCGACAACACACACACACACACCGACAACACACACACACCCGACAACACACACACACCGACAACACACACACACACACCGACAACACACACACACACACCGACAACACACACACACACAAACACCAGCAACACACAAACACACCGACAACACACACACACACCGACAACACACACACACACACCGACAACACACACACACACCGACAACACACACACACACACACACCGACAACACACACACACACACACACTGACAACACACACACACAACACACACACACACACCGACAACACACACACACACACACCGACAACACACACACACACACACCGACAACACACACACACACACCGACAACACAACACACACACACACGACAACACACACACACACACACAGACAACACACACACACACACACCGACAACACACACACACACACACCGACAACACACACACACACACACACACACACACACACAGACAACACACACACACACACCGACAACACACACACACACACAGACAACACACACACACACACCGACAACACACACACACACACCGACAACACACACACACACACACCGACAACACACACACACACGACAACACACACACACACACACCGACAACACACACACACACCGACAACACACACACACACAACACCGACAACACACACACACACACCGACAACACACACACACACACACACACACACCGATAACACACAGACACACACTGACAACACACACACACACACACCCACAACACACACACACACACACCGACAACACACACACACACCGACACACACACACACACAGACAACACACACACACACACCGACAGCACACACACACACACACACCGACAACACAAACACACACAACACACACACACACACCGACAACACACAGACACACACCGACAAACACACACACACACACACCGACAACACACACACACACACACCGACAACACACACACACACCGACCACACACACACACACACACCGACAACACACCGACAACACACACACACACACACCGACAACACACACACACCGACAACACACACACACACACACCGACAACACACACACACACACCGACAACACACACACACACAGACACACCCACCGACAACACACACACACACCGACAACACACACACACGCACACCGACAACACACCGACACACACACACACACACACACCGACAACACACACACACCGACAACACACAAACACACACACCGACAACACACACACACACACCGACAACACACACACACACACAGACACACACACCGACAACACACACACACACACCGACAACACACACACACACACACCGACAACACACACACACACCGACAACACACACACACACCGACAACACACACACACACAACACACACACACACACAGACAACACACACACACACACCGACAACACACACACACACACACTGACAACACACACACACACACACCGACAACACACACACACACACCGACAACACACACACACACACACACACACACACACACACGACAACACACACACACACACCGACAACACACACACACACACACCGACAACACACACACACACACACCGACAACACACACACACACACACCGACACACACACACACACACACACACCGACACACACACACACACCGACAACACACACACACACACACCGACAACACACACACACCGACAACACACACACACACAACACCGACCACACACACACACACACCGACAACACACACACACCCGACACACACACACACACCGACAACACACACACACACACCGACACACACACACACACACACCGACAACACACACACACACACACACCAGCAACACACAAACACACCGACAACACACACACACACACGACAACACACACACACACACCCGACAACACACACACACACACACCGACAACACACACACACACCGACAACACACACACACACAACACACACACACACACACGACAACACACACACACACACCGACAACACACACACACACACACTGACAACACACACACACACACACCGACAACACACACACACACACACCGACAACACACACACACACACACACCGACAAACACACACACACCGACAACACACACACACACACACCGACAACACACACACACCGACAACACACACACACACAACACCGACAACACACACACACACACCGACAACACACACACACCCGACAACACACACACACACGACAACACACACACACACACCGACAACACACACACACACACCGACAACACACACACACACAAACACCAGCAACACACACACACACACCGACAACACACACACACACACACCGACAACACACACACACACCGACAACACACACACACCGACAACACACACACACACAAACACCAGCAACACACAAACACACACCGACAACACACACACCACACACCGACAACACACACACACACACACCGACAACACACACACACACCGACAACACACACACACCCGACAACACACACACACCGACAACACCACACACACACACCGACAACACACACACACACACCGACAACACACACACACACAAACACCAGCAACACACAAACACACCGACAACACACACACACACACCGACAACACACACACACACACCGACAACACACACACACACACACCGACAACACACACACACACCGACAACACACACACACACAACACACACACACACACAGACAACACACACACACACACCGACAACACACACACACACACACTGACAACACACACACACACACACCGACAACACACACACACACACACCGACAACACACACACACACACACACCGACACACACACACACACCGACAACACACACACACACACACCGACAACACACACACACCGACAACACACACACACACAACACCGACAACACACACACACACACCGACAACACACACACACCCGACAACACACACACACCGACAACACACACACACACACCGACAACACACACACACACACCGACAACACACACACACACAACACCAGCAACACACAAACACACCGACAACACACACACACACCGACAACACACACACACACACCGACAACACACACACACACCGACAACACACACACACACACACACCGACAACACACACACACACACACACTGACAACACACACACACACAACACACACACACACACCGACAACACACACACACACACACCGACAACACACACACACACACACCGACAACACACACACACACACCGACAACACAGACACACACACACACCGACAACACACACACACACACACCGACAACACACACACACACACTGACAACACACACACACACACACACCGACAACACACACACACACCGACAACAGACACACACACACACCGACAACACACACACACACACACACCGACAACACACACACACACACACACCGACAACACACACACACACCGACAACACACACACACACACACAACACACACACACACACCGACAACACACACACACACACACCGACAACACACACACACAAACACACCGACAACACACACACACACCGACAACACACACACCGAGAACACACACACACACACACCGACAACACACACACACACGCACCGACAACACACACACACACACACCGACAACACACACACACACAACACACACACACACACCGACAACACACACACACACCGACAACACACACACACACACACACACCAACAACACACACACACACACCGACAACACACACACACACACACACCGACAACACACACACACACACACCGACAACACACACACACACCGACAACACACACACACACACCGACAACACACACACACCGACAACACACACACACACACACACTGACAACACACACACACACACACACCGACAACACACACACACACACCGACAACACACACACACACACACCGACAACACACACACACCGACAACACACACACACACACACACACACACCGACAACACACACACACACACACCGACAACACACACACACACAACACACACACACACACCGACAACACACACACACACACACCAACAACACAGACACACACACCGACAACACACACACACACACACCGACAACACACACACACACACACACACACCGACAACACACACACACCGACAACACACACACACACCGACAACACACACACACACACACACACCGACAACACACACACACACACCGACAACACACACACACACACACACCGACAACACACACACACACACACACACCGACAACACACACACACACACCGACAACACACACACACACACACACCGACAACACACACACACACACCGACAACACACACACACACACACACCGACAACACACACACACCGACAACACACACACACACACACACACACACACACACCGACAACACACACACACCGACAACACACACACACAACACACACACAAACACCGACAACACACACACACACCGACAACACACACACACACCGACAACACACACACACACACACCGACAACACACACACACACACACACCGACAACACACACACACCGACAACACACACACACACACCGACAACACACACACACCGACAACACACACACACACCTCACCGACAACACACACACACACACCGACAACACACACACACACACACACACACCGATAACACACAGACACACACTGACAACACACACACACACACACCAACAACACACACACACACACACCGACAACACACACACACACCGACAACACACACACACAGACAACACACACACACACACCGACAGCACACACACACACACACACCGACAACACAAACACACACAACACACACACACACACCGTCAACACACAGACACACACCGACAACACACACACACACACCGACAACACACACACACACACACCGACAACACACACACACACACCGACCACACACACACACACACACACACCGACAACACACCGACAACACACACACACACACACCGACAACACACACACACCGACAACACACAAACACACACACCGACAACACACACACACACACCGACAACACACACACACACAGACACACACACCGACAACACACACACACACACCGACAACACATACACACACACACCGACAACACACCGACAACACACACACACACACACCGACAACACACACACACCGACAACACACAAACACACACACCGACAACACACACACACACACCGACAACACACACACACACACAGACACACACACCGACAACACACACACACACACCGACAACACATACACACACACACCGACAACACACACACACACACCGACAACACACACACACACCGACAACACACAGACACACACCGACAACACACACACACACACACCGACAACACACACACACACACACCGACAACACACACACACACCGACCACACACACACACACACACACCGACAACACACCGACAACACACACACACACACACCGACAACACACACACACCGACAACACACAAACACACACACCGACAACACACACACACACACAGACAACACACACACACACAGACACACCCACCGACAACACACACACACACACCGACAACACATACACACACACACCGACAACACACCGACAACACACACACACACACACCGACAACACACACACACCGACAACACACAAACACACACACCGACAACACACACACACACACCGACAACACACACACACACACAGACACACACACCGACAACACACACACACACACCGACAACACATACACACACACACCGACAACACACACACACACACCGACAACACACACACACACCGACAACACACACACACACAACACACACACACACACAGACAACACACACACACACACCGACAACACACACACACACACACTGACAACACACACACACACACACCGACAACACACACACACACACACCGACAACACACACACACACACACACCGACAACACACACACACCGACAACACACACACACACACACCGACAACACACACACACCGACAACACACACACACACAACACCGACAACACACACACACACACCGACAACACACACACACCCGACAACACACACACACCGACAACACACACACACACACCGACAACACACACACACACACCGACAACACACACACACACAAACACCAGCAACACACAAACACACCGACAACACACACACACACCGACAACACACACACACACACCGACAACACACACACACACCGACAACACACACACACACACACACCGACAACACACACACACACACACACTGACAACACACACACACACAACACACACACACACACCGACAACACACACACACACACACCGACAACACACACACACACACACCGACAACACACACACAAACACCGACAACACAGACACACACACACACCGACAACACACACACACACACACCGACAACACACACACACACTGACAACACACACACACACACACACCGACAACACACACACACACCGACAACACACACACACACACACCGACAACACACACACACACACACACCGACAACACACACACACACACACACCGACAACACACACACACACACACAACACACACACACACACCGACAACACACACACACACACACCGACAACACACACACACAAATACACCGACAACACACACACACACACACCGACAACACACACACCGAGAACACACACACACACACACCGACAACACACACACACACGCACCGACAACACACACACACACACACACCGACAACACACACACACACAACACACACACACACACCGACAACACACACACACACCGACAACACACACACACACACACACACCAACAACACACACACACACACCGACAACACACACACACACACACACCGACAACACACACACACACACACCGACAACACACACACACACACCGACAACACACACACACCGACAACACACACACACACACACACTGACAACACACACACACACACACACACCGACAACACACACACACACACCGACAACACACACACACACACACCGACAACACACACACACCGACAACACACACACACACACACACACACACACACCGACAACACACACACACACACACACCGACAACACACACACACACAACACACACACACACACCGACAACACACACACACACACACCAACAACACAGACACACACACCGACAACACACACACACACACACCAACAACACAGACACACACACCGACATCACACACACACACACACACCGACAACACACACACACCGACAACACACACACACACCGACAACACACACACACACACACCGACAACACACACACACACACCGACAACACACAAACACACACACACCGACAACACACACACACACACACACTGACAACACACACACACACACCGACAACACACACACACACACACACCGACAACACACACACACCGACAACACACACACACACACACACACACACACACCGACAACACACACACACCGACAACACACACACACAACACACACACAAACACCGACAACACACACACACACCGACAACACACACACACACACACCGACAACACACACACACACACCGACAACACACACACACACACACACCGACAACACACACACACCGACAACACACACACACACACACCGACAACACACACACACCGACAACACACACACACACAACACCGACAACACACACACACACACCGACAACACACACACACACACACACACACCGATAACACACAGACACACACTGACAACACACACACACACACACCAACAACACACACACACACACACCGACAACACACACACACACCGACAACACACACACACAGAAAACACACACACACACACCGACAGCACACACACACACACACACCGACAACACAAACACACACAACACACACACACACACCGACAACACACAGACACACACCGACAACACACACACACACACCGACAACACACACACACACACACCGACAACACACACACACACACCGACCACACACACACACACACACACACCGACAACACACCGACAACACACACACACACACACCGACAACACACACACACCGACAACACACAAACACACACACCGACAACACACACACACACACCGACAACACACACACACACAGACACACACACCGACAACACACACACACACACCGACAACACATACACACACACACCGACAACACACCGACAACACACACACACACACACCGACAACACACACACACCGACAACACACAAACACACACACCGACAACACACACACACACACCGACAACACACACACACACACAGACACACACACCGACAACACACACACACACACCGATAACACATACACACACACACCGACAACACACACACACACACCGACAACACACACACACACCGACAACACACACACACACAACACACACACACACACAGACAACACACACACACACACCGACAACACACACACACACACACTGACAACACACACACACACACACCGACAACACACACACACACACACCGACAACACACACACACACACACACCGACAACACACACACACCGACAACACACACACACACACACCGACAACACACACACACCGACAACACACACACACACAACACCGACAACACACACACACACACCGACAACACACACACACCCGACAACACACACACACCGACAACACACACACACACACCGACAACACACACACACACACCGACAACACACACACACACAAACACCAGCAACACACAAACACACCGACAACACACACACACACCTACAACACACACACACACACCGACAACACACACACACACCGACAACACACACACACACACACACCGACAACACACACACACACACACACTGACAACACACACACACACAACACACACACACACACTGACAACACACACACACACACACCGACAACACACACACACACACACCGACAACACACACACACACACCGACAACACAGACACACACACACACCGACAACACACACACACACCGACAACACACACACACACACTGACAACACACACACACACACACACCGACAACACACACACACACCGACAACACACACACACACACACCGACAACACACACACACACACACACCGACAACACACACACACACACACACCGACAACACACACACACACACACAACACACACACACCGACAACACACACACACACACACCGACAACACACACACACAAACACACCGACAACACACACACACACACACACCGACAACACACACACCGAGAACACACACACACACACACCGACAACACACACACACACGCACCGACAACACACACACACACACCGACAACACACACACACACAACACACACACACCGACAACACACACACACACCGACAACACACACACACACACACACACCGACAACACACACACACACACCGACAACACACACACACACACACACCGACAACACACACACACACACACCGACAACACACACACACACACCGACAACACACACACACCGACAACACACACACACACACACACTGACAACACACACACACACACACACACACCGACAACACACACACACACACCGACAACACACACACACACACACCGACAACACACACACACCGACAACACACACACACACACACACACACCGACAACACACACACACACACACCGACAACACACACACACACAACACACACACACACACCGACAACACACACACACACACACCAACAACTCAGACACACACACCGACAACACACACACACACACACCGACATCACACACACACACACACACACACCGACAACACACACACACCGACAACACACACACACACCGACAACACACACACACACACACACCGACAACACACACACACCGACAACACACAAACACACACACACCGACAACACACACACACACACACTGACAACACACACACACACACCGACAACACACACACACACACACACCGACAACACACACACACCGACAACACACACACACACACACACACACACACACCGACAACACACACACACCGACAACACACACACACAACACACACACACACACCGACAACACACACACACACACACACCGACAACACACACACACACCGACAACACACACACACACAACACACAAACACCGACAACACACACACACACCGACAACACACACACACACACACACCGACAACACACACACACACACACCGACAACACACACACACACACACACACACACACACACACCGACTACACACACACACACCGACAACACACACACACACACACCGACAACACACACACACACACACACCGACAACACACACACACACACACACACACCGACAACACACACACACACACACACTGACAACACACACACACACACCGACAACACACACACACACACCGACAACACACACACACACACACCGACAACACACACACACCGACAACACACACACACACACACACACACACCGACAACACACACACACACACACACACACCGACAACACACACACACACAACACACACACACCGACAACACACACACACCGACAACACACACACACACACCGACAACACACACACACACACCGACAACACACACACACACACACACAGACAACACACACACACAGACAACACATACACACACACCGGCAACACACACACACACACACCGACAACACAGACACACACACACACCGACAACACACACACACACACACACACCGATAACACACAGACACACACTGACAACACACACACACACACACACACACACCGACAACACACACACACACACACACCGACAACACACACACACACACACACACCGAGAACACACACACACAGACAACACACACACACACGCACCGACAACACACACACACACACCGACAACACACACACACACAACACACACACACCGACAACACACACACACACCGACAACACACACACACACACACACACCGACAACACACACACACACACCGACAACACACACACACACACACACACACACCGACAACACACACACACACCGACAACACACACACACACCGACAACACACACACACACACACCGACAACACACACACACACACACACCGACAACACACACACACACACACACACACACACACTGACAACACACACACACACACACACACCGACAACACACACACACACACCGACAACACACACACACACACACACACCGACAACACACACACACCGACAACACACACACACACACACACACACACACCGACAACACACACACACACACACCGACAACACACACACACACAACACACACACACACACCGACAACACACACACACACACCAACAACACAGACACACACACCGACAACACACACACAAACACACCGACATCACACACACACACGCACCGACAACACACACACACCGACAACACACACACACACCGACAACACACACACACACATACTGACAACACACACACACACACCGACAACACACAAACACACACACACCGACAACACACACACACACACACTGACAACACACACACACACACCGACAACACACACACACACACACACCGACAACACACACACACCGACAACACACACACACAACACACACACACACACCGACAACACACACACACACACACACCGACAACACACACACACACACCGACCACACACACCCACACACACCGACAACACACCGACAACACACACACACACACCGACAACACACACACACCGACAACACACAAACACACACACCGACAACACACACACACACACCGACAACACACACACACACAGACACACACACCGACAACACACACACACACACCGACAACACATACACACACACACCGACAACACACACACACACACCGACAACACACACACACACACAGACACACACACCGACAACACACACACACACACCGACAACACATACACACACACACCGACAACACACACACACACACACCGACAACACACACACACACCGACAACACACACACACACAACACACACACACACACAGACAACACACACACACACACCGACAACACACACACACACACACTGACAACACACACACACACACACCGACAACACACACACACACACACCGACAACACACACACACACACACACCGACAACACACACACACCGACAACACACACACACACACCGACAACACACACACACCGACAACACACACACACACAACACCGACAACACACACACACACACCGACAACACACACACACCCGACAACACACACACACACACCGACAACACACACACACACCGACAACACACACACACACACCGACAACACACACACACACACACACACACCGACAACACACACACACACAACACACACACACACACCGACAACACACACACACACACACTGACAACACACACACACACACCGACAACACACACACACACACACACAGACAACACACACACACAGACAACACATACACACACACCGACAACACACACACACACACACACCGACAACACAGACACACACACACACCGACAACACACACACACACACACACACCGATAACACACAGACACACACTGACAACACACACACACACACACACACACACACCGACAACACACACACACACACACACCGACAACACACACACACACACACACACACCGACAACACACACACACAGACAACACACACACACACACCGACAGCACACACACACACACACACCGACAGCACACACACACACACACACCGACAACACCCACACACAACACACACACACACACCGACAACACACACACACACACACCGACAACACACACACACACACCGACAACACACACACACCGACAACACACACACACACACACACACACACAGACAACACACACACACAGACAACACATACACACACACCGACAACACACACACACACACCGACAACACAGACACACACACACACCGACAACACACACACACACACACCGATAACACACAGACACACACTGACAACACACACACACACACACACACACACACACCAACAACACACACACACACACACCGACAACACACACACACACACACACACCGACAACACACACACACAGACAACACACACACACACACCGACAGCACACACACACACACACACCGACAACACACACACACACAACACACACACACACACACCGACAACACACACACACACACCGACAACACACACACACACACACCGACAACACACACACACACACACACCGACAACACACACACACACACACACACCAACAACACACACACACACACACACCGACAACACACACACACACACACACACACCGACAACACACACACACAGACAACACACACACACACCGACAGCACACACACACACACACCGACAACACACACACACACAACACACACACACACACACCGACAACACACACACACACACCGACAACACACACACACACACACCGACAACACACACACACACACACACCGACAACACACACACACACACCGACCACACACACCCACACACACCGACAACACACCGACAACACACACACACACACCGACAACACACACACACCGACAACACACAAACACACACACCGACAACACACACACACACACCGACAACACACACACACACACAGACACACACACCGACAACACACACACACACACCGACAACACATACACACACACACCGACAACACACACACACACACCGACAACACACACACACACACAGACACACACACCGACAACACACACACACACACCGACAACACATACACACACACACCGACAACACACACACACACACACCGACAACACACACACACACCGACAACACACACACACACAACACACACACACACACAGACAACACACACACACACACCGACAACACACACACACACACACTGACAACACACACACACACACACCGACAACACACACACACACACACCGACAACACACACACACACACACACCGACAACACACACACACCGACAACACAGACACACACACACACCGACAACACACACACACACACACCGATAACACACAGACACACACTGACAACACACACACACACACACACACACCAACAACACACACACACACACACACCGACAACACACACACACACACACACACACACACACCGACAACACACACACACAGACAACACACACACACACACCGACAGCACACACACACACACACACCGACAACACACACACACACAACACACACACACACACACCGACAACACACACACACACACCGACAACACACACACACACACACCGACAACACACACACACACACACACCGACAACACACACACACACACCGACCACACACACACACACACACCGACAACACACCGACAACACACACACACACACCGACAACACACACACACCGACAACACAAAAACACACACACCGACAACACACACACACACACCGACAACACACACACACACACAGACACACACACCGACAACACACACACACACACCGACAACACATACACACACACACCGACAACAAACACACACACACACCGACAACACACACACACACACAGACACACACACCGACAACACACACACACACACCGACAACACATACACACACACACCGACAACACACACACACACACACCGACAACACACACACACACCGACAACACACACACACACAACACATCACACACAGAGACAACACACACACACACACCAACAACACACACACACCCACACTGACAACACACACACACACACACCGACAACACACACACACACACCCCGACAACACACACACACACACACACCGACAACACACACACACCGACAACACACACACACACACCGACAACACACACACACCGACAACACACACACACACAACACCGACAACACACACACACACACCGACAACACACACACACCCGACAACACACACACACACACCGACAACACACACACACACCGACAACACACACACACACACCGACAACACACACACACACAAACACCAGCAACACACAAACACACCGACAACACACACACACACCGACAACACACACACACACACCGACAACACACACACACACCGACAACACACACACACACACACACACACCGACAACACACACACACACACACTGACAACACACACACACAAAACACACACACACACACCGACAACACACACACACACACACACCGACAACACACACACACACACACCGACAACACACACACACACACCGACAACACAGACACACACACACACCGACAACACACACACACACACACCGACAACACACACACACACACTGACAACACACACACACACCGACAACACACACACACACCGACAACACACACACACACACACCGACAACACACACAAACACACACACCGACAACACACACACACACACACACCGACAACACACACACACACACACAACACACACACACACACCGACAACACACACACACACACACCGACAACACACACACACAAACACACCGACAACACACACACACACACACACCGACAACACACACACACACTGACAACACACACACACACCGACAACACACACACACACACACCGACAACACACACACACACACACCGACAACACACACACACACCACACACACACACACACACTGACAACACACACACACACACACACACCGACAACACACACACACACACCGACAACACACACACACACACACACCGACAACACACACACACCGACAACACACACACACACACACACACACACACCGACAACACACACACACACACCGACAACACACACACACACAACACACACACACACACACCGACAACACACACACACACACACCAACAACACAGACACACACACCGACAACACACACACAAACACACCGACATCACACACACACACACACACCGACAACACACACACACCGACAACACACACACACACCGACAACACACACACACACACACTGACAACACACACACACACCGACAACACACAAACACACACACACCGACAACACACACACACACACACTGACAACACACACACACACACCGACAACACACACACACACACACACACACCGACAACACCCACACACACAACACACACACACACACCGACAACACACACACACACACACCGACAACACACACACACACACCGACAACACACACACACACACCGACAACACACACACACACAAACACACACAGACAACACACACACACAGACAACACATACACACACACCGACAACACACACACACACACACCGACAACACAGACACACACACACACCGACAACACACACACACACACACACACCGATAACACACAGACACACACTGACAACACACACACACACACACACACACACACACCGACAACACACACACACACACACACCGACAACACACACACACACACACACCGACAACACACACACACAGACAACACACACACACACACCGACAGCACACACACACACACACACCGACAACACACACACACACACACAACACACACACACACACACCGACAACACACACACACACACCGACAACACACACACACACACACCGACAACACACACACACACACACCGACAACACACACACACACACCGACAACACACACACACACACACCGACAACACACACACACCAACAACACACACACACACACACACACACACACACACACACACCGACAACACACACACACACACACACACACCGACAACACACACACACACAACACACACACACACACCGACAACACACACACACACCGACAACACACACACACGCACCGACAACACACACACACACACCGACAACACACACACACACACACACACCGACAACACACACACACACCGACAACACACACACACACACACTGACAACACACACACACACCGACAACACACAAACACACACACACCGACAACACACACACACACACACTGACAACACACACACACACACCGACAACACACACACACACACACACCGACAACACACACACACCGACAACACACACACACACACACACAAACACACCGACAACACACACACACACACACACCGACAACACACACACACACTGACAACACACACACACACCGACAACACACACACACACACACCGACAACACACACACACACACACCGACAACACACACACACACACACACACACACACACACTGACAACACACACACACACACACACACCGACAACACACACACACACACCGACAACACACACACACACACACACCGACAACACACACACACCGACAACACACACACACACACACACACACACACCGACAACACACACACACACACCGACAACACACACACACACAACACACACACACACACACCGACAACACACACACACACACACCAACAACACAGACACACACACCGACAACACACACACAAACACACCGACATCACACACACACACACACACCGACAACACACACACACCGACAACACACACACACACACCGACAACACACACACACACACACTGACAACACACACACACACCGACAACACACAAACACACACACACCGACAACACACACACACACACACTGACAACACACACACACACACCGACAACACACACACACACACACACACACCGACAACACCCACACACACAACACACACACACACACCGACAACACACACACACACACACCGACAACACACACACACACACCGACAACACACACACACACACCGACAACACACACACACACAAACACACACAGACAACACACACACACAGACAACACATACACACACACCGACAACACACACACACACACACCGACAACACAGACACACACACACACCGACAACACACACACACACACACACACCGATAACACACAGACACACACTGACAACACACACACACACACACACACACACACACCGACAACACACACACACACACACACACACACCGACAACACACACACACACACACACCGACAACACACACACACAGACAACACACACACACACACCGACAGCACACACACACACACACACCGACAACACACACACACACACACAACACACACACACACACACCGACAACACACACACACACACCGACAACACACACACACACACACCGACAACACACACACACACACACCGACAACACACACACACACACCGACAACACACACACACACACACCGACAACACACACACACCAACAACACACACACACACACACACACACACACACACACACACCGACAACACACACACACACACACACACACCGACAACACACACACACACAACACACACACACACACCGACAACACACACACACACCGACAACACACACACACGCACCGACAACACACACACACACACCGACAACACACACACACACACACACACCGACAACACACACACACACCGACAACACACACACACACACACTGACAACACACACACACACCGACAACACACAAACACACACACACCGACAACACACACACACACACACTGACAACACACACACACACACCGACAACACACACACACACACACACCGACAACACACACACACCGACAACACACACACACACACACACACACACACACACACACACACACACCGACAACACACACACACCGACAACACACACACACAACACACACACACACACCGACAACACACACACACACACACCGACAACACAGACACACACCGACAACACACACACACAACACACAAACACCGACAACACACACACACACCGACAACACACACACACACACACACCGACAACACACACACACACACACCGACAACACACACACACACACAAACACACACACCGACTACACACACACACACCGACAACACACACACACACACACCGACAACACACACACACACACACACCGACAACACACACACACACACACACACACACACCGACAACACACACACACACACACACTGACAACACACACACACACACACCGACAACACACACACACACACACACTGACAACACACACACACACACACCGACAACACACACACACACACCGACAACACACACACACACACACACCGACAACACACACACACCGACAACACACACACACACACACACACACACACACCGACAACACACACAAACACACACACACACCGACAACACCCACACACACAACACACACACACACACCGACAACACACACACACACACACCGACAACACACACACACACACACACACACACACACACTGACAACACACACACACACACACACACCGACAACACACACACACACACCGACAACACACACACACACACACACCGACAACACATACACACCGACAACACACACACACACACACACACACACACCGACAACACACACACACACTGACAACACACACACACACCGACAACACACACACACACACACCGACAACACACACACACACACACCGACAACACACACACACACACACACACACACACACACTGACAACACACACACACACACACACACCGACAACACACACACACACACCGACAACACACACACACACACACACCGACAACACACACACACCGACAACACACACACTCACACACACACACACACCGACAACACACACACACACACACCGACAACACACACACACACAACACACACACACACACACCGACAACACACACACACACACACCAACAACACAGACACACACACCGACAACACACACACAAACACACCGACATCACACACACACACACACACCGACAACACACACACACCGACAACACACACACACACCGACAACACACACACACACACACTGACAACACACACACACACCGACAACACACAAACACACACACACCGACAACACACACACACACACACTGACAACACACACACACACACCGACAACACACACACACACACACACACACCGACAACACCCACACACACAACACACACACACACACCGACAACACACACACACACACACCGACAACACACACACACACACCGACAACACACACACACACACCGACAACACACACACACACAAACACACACAGACAACACACACACACAGACAACACATACACACACACCGACAACACACACACACACACACCGACAACACAGACACACACACACACCGACAACACACACACACACACACACACCGATAACACACAGACACACACTGACAACACACACACACACACACACACACACACACCGACAACACACACACACACACACACACCGACAACACACACACACACACACACCGACAACACACACACACAGACAACACACACACACACACCGACAGCACACACACACACACACACCGACAACACACACACACACACACAACACACACACACACACACCGACAACACACACACACACACCGACAACACACACACACACACACCGACAACACACACACACACACACCAACAACACACACACACACACCGACAACACACACACACACACACCGACAACACACACACACCAACAACACACACACACACACACACACACACACACACACACCGACAACACACACACACACACACACACACACACCGACAACACACACACACACAACACACACACACACACCGACAACACACACACACACCGACAACACACACACACGCACCGACAACACACACACACACACCGACAACACACACACACACACACACACCGACAACACACACACACACCGACAACACACACACACACACACTGACAACACACACACACACCGACAACACACAAACACACACACACCGACAACACACACACACACACACTGACAACACACACACACACACCGACAACACACACACACACACACCGACAACACACACACACCGACAACACACACACACACACACACACACACACACACACACACACCGACAACACACACACACCGACAACACACACACACAACACACACACACACACCGACAACACACACACACACACACCGACAACACAGACACACACCGACAACACACACACACACAACACACAAACACCGACAACACACACACACACCGACAACACACACACACACACACACCGACAACACACACACACACACACCGACAACACACACACACACACAAACACACACACCGACTACACACACACACACCGACAACACACACACACACACACCGACAACACACACACACACACACACCGACAACACACACACACACACACACACACACACCGACAACACACACACACACACACACACTGACAACACACACACACACACACCGACAACACACACACACACACCGACAACACACACACACACACACACCGACAACACACACACACCGACAACACACACACACACACACACACACACACACACCGACAACACACACAAACACACACACACACCGACAACACCCACACACACAACACACACACACACACCGACAACACACACACACACACACACCGACAACACACACACACACACCGACAACACACACACACACACCGACAACACACACACACACACACACACAGACAACACACACACACAGACAACACATACACACACACCGACAACACACACACACACACACCGACAACACAGACACACACACACACCGACAACACACACACACACACACACACCGATAACACACAGACACACACTGACAACACACACACACACACACACACACACACACACACCGACAACACACACACACACACACACCGACAACACACACACACCGACAACACACACACACACACACACTGACAACACACACACACACACACACACCGACAACACACACACACACACCGACAACACACACACACACACACACACCGACAACACACACACACCGACAACACACACACACACACACACACACACCGACAACACACACACACACACACACCGACAACACACACACACACAACACACACACACACACCGACAACACACACACACACACACCAACAACACAGACACACACACCGACAACACACACACACACACACCGACATCACACACACACACACACACACACCGACAACACACACACACCGACAACACACACACACACCGACAACACACACACACACACACCGACAACACACAAACACACACACACCGACAACACACACACACACACACTGACAACACACACACACACACCGACAACACACACACACACACACACCGACAACACACACACACCGACAACACACACACACACACACACACACACACACCGACAACACACACACACCGACAACACACACACACACACACACACACACACCGACAACACACACACACACAACACACACACACACACCGACAACACACACACACACACACCAACAACACAGACACACACACCGACAACACACACACACACACACCGACATCACACACACACACACACACACACCGACAACACACACACACCGACAACACACACACACACCGACAACACACACACACACACACCGACAACACACAAACACACACACACCGACAACACACACACACACACACTGACAACACACACACACACACCGACAACACACACACACACACACACCGACAACACACACACACCGACAACACACACACACACACACACACACACACACCGACAACACACACACACCGACAACACACACACACAACACACACACACACACCGACAACACACACACACACACACACCGACAACACACACACACACCGACAACACACACACACACAACACACAAACACCGACAACACACACACACACCGACAACACACACACACACACACACCGACAACACACACACACACACACCGACAACACACACACACACACACACACACACACACACACACACACGACTACACACACACACACCGACAACACACACACACACACACCGACAACACACACACACACACACCGACAACACACACACACACACACACACACCGACAACACACACACACACACACACTGACAACACACACACACACACCGACAACACACACACACACACCGACAACACACACACACACACACCGACAACACACACACACCGACAACACACACACACACACACACACACACCGACAACACACACACACACACACACACACCGACAACACACACACACACACAACACACACACACACACCGACAACACACACACACCGACAACACACACACACACACCGACAACACACACACACACACCGACAACACACACACACACACAGACAACACACACACACAGACAACACATACACACACACCGGCAACACACACACACACACACCGACAACACAGACACACACACACACCGACAACACACACACACACACACACACCGATAACACACAGACACACACTGACAACACACACACACACACACACACACACACACCGACAACACACACACACACACACACCGACAACACACACACACACACACACACCGAGAACACACACACACAGACAACACACACACACACACACTGACAACACACACACACACACCGACAACACACACACACACAACACACACACACCGACAACACACACACACACCGACAACACACACACACACACACACACCGACAACACACACACACACACCGACAACACACACACACACACACACACACACACACCGACAACACACACACACACCGACAACACACACACACACCGACAACACACACACACACACACCGACAACACACACACACACACACACCGACAACACACACACACACACACACACACACACACTGACAACACACACACACACACACACACCGACAACACACACACACACACCGACAACACACACACACACACACACCGACAACACACACACACCGACAACACACACACACACACACACACACACCGACAACACACACACACACACACCGACAACACACACACACACAACACACACACACACACCGACAACACACACACACACACACCAACAACACAGACACACACACCGACAACACACACACAAACACACCGACATCACACACACACACCGACAACACACACACACCGACAACACACACACACACCGACAACACACACACACACATACTGACAACACACACACACACACCGACAACACACAAACACACACACACCGACAACACACACACACACACACTGACAACACACACACACACACCGACAACACACACACACACACACACCGACAACACACACACACCGACAACACACACACACACACACACACATACACACACACACCGACAACACACACACACCGACAACACACACACACACACACACACACACACACACACACTGACAACACACACACACACACCGACAACACACACACACACAACACACACACACACACAGACAACACACACACACACACCGACAACACACACACACCCACACTGACAACACACACACACACACACACCGACAACACACACACACACACCCCGACAACACACACACACACACACACCGACAACACACACACACCGACAACACACACACACACACCGACAACACACACACACCGACAACACACACACACACAACACCGACAACACACACACACACACCGACAACACACACACACCCGACAACACACACACACCGACAACACACACACACACCGACAACACACACACACACCGACAACACACACACACACAAACACCAGCAACACACAAACACACCGACAACACACACACACACCGACAACACACACACACACACCGACAACACACACACACACCGACAACACACACACACACACACACACACCGACAACACACACACACACACACTGACAACACACACACACAAAACACACACACACACACCGACAACACACACACACACACACCGACAACACACACACACACACACCGACAACACACACACACACACCGACAACACAGACACACACACACACCGACAACACACACACACACACACCGACAACACACACACACACACTGACAACACACACACACACCGACAACACACACACACACCGACAACACACACACACACACACCGACAACACACACAAACACACACACCGACAACACACACACACACACACACCGACAACACACACACACACACACAACACACACACACACACCGACAACACACACACACACACACACACACACACACAGACAACACACACACACACACCGACAACACACACACACCCACACTGACAACACACACACACACACACCGACAACACACACACACACACACCGACAACACACACACACACACACACACCGATAACACACAGACACACACTGACAACACACACACACACACACACACACACACCGACAACACACACACACACACACACCGACAACACACACACACACACACACACCGAGAACACACACACACAGACAACACACACACACACACACTGACAACACACACACACACACCGACAACACACACACACACAACACACACACACCGACAACACACACACACACCGACAACACACACACACACACACACACCGACAACACACACACACACACCGACAACACACACACACACACACACACACACACCGACAACACACACACACACCGACAACACACACACACACCGACAACACACACACACACACACCGACAACACACACACACACACACACCGACAACACACACACACACACACACACACACACACTGACAACACACACACACACACACACACCGACAACACACACACACACACCGACAACACACACACACACCGACAACACACACACACCGACAACACACACACACACACACACACACACCGACAACACACACACACACACACCGACAACACACACACACACAACACACACACACACACCGACAACACACACACACACACACCAACAACACAGACACACACACCGACAACACACACACAAACACACCGACATCACACACACACACCGACAACACACACACACCGACAACACACACACACACCGACAACACACACACACACATACTGACAACACACACACACACACCGACAACACACAAACACACACACACCGACAACACACACACACACACACTGACAACACACACACACACACCGACAACACACACACACACACACACCGACAACACACACACACCGACAACACACACACACACACACACACATACACACACACACCGACAACACACACACACCGACAACACACACACACACACACACACACACACACACACACTGACAACACACACACACACACCGACAACACACACACACACAACACACACACACACACAGACAACACACACACACACACCGACAACACACACACACCCACACTGACAACACACACACACACACACCGACAACACACACACACACACCCCGACAACACACACACACACACACACCGACAACACACACACACCGACAACACACACACACACACCGACAACACACACACACCGACAACACACACACACACAACACCGACAACACACACACACACACCGACAACACACACACACCCGACAACACACACACACCGACAACACACACACACACCGACAACACACACACACACCGACAACACACACACACACAAACACCAGCAACACACAAACACACCGACAACACACACACACACCGACAACACACACACACACACCGACAACACACACACACACCGACAACACACACACACACACACACACACCGACAACACACACACACACACACTGACAACACACACACACAAAACACACACACACACACCGACAACACACACACACACACACCGACAACACACACACACACACACCGACAACACACACACACACACCGACAACACAGACACACACACACACCGACAACACACACACACACACACCGACAACACACACACACACACTGACAACACACACACACACCGACAACACACACACACACCGACAACACACACACACACACACCGACAACACACACAAACACACACACCGACAACACACACACACACACACACCGACAACACACACACACACACACAACACACACACACACACCGACAACACACACACACACACACACACACACACACAGACAACACACACACACACACCGACAACACACACACACCCACACTGACAACACACACACACACACACCGACAACACACACACACACACCCCGACAACACACACACACACACACACCGACAACACACACACACCGACAACACACACACACACACCGACAACACACACACACCCGACAACACACACACACACACCGACAACACACACACACACACCGACAACACACACACACCCGACAACACACACACACACACCGACAACACACACACACACCGACAACACACACACACACACCGACAACACACACACACACAAACACCAGCAACACACAAACACACCGACAACACACACACACACCGACAACACACACACACACACCGACAACACACACACACACCGACAACACACACACACACACACACACACCGACAACACACACACACACACACTGACAACACACACACACAAAACACACACACACACACCGACAACACACACACACACACACCGACAACACACACACACACACACCGACAACACACACACACACACCGACAACACAGACACACACACACACCGACAACACACACACACACACACACCGACAACACACACACACACACACACACCGAGAACACACACACACAGACAACACACACACACACGCACTGACAACACACACACACACACCGACAACACACACACACACACACACACCGACAACACACACACACACACCGACAACACACACACACACACACACACACACACCGACAACACACACACACACCGACAACACACACACACACCGACAACACACACACACACACACACCGACAACACACACACACACACACACCGACAACACACACACACACACACACACACACACACTGACAACACACACACACACACACACCGACAACACACACACACACACCGACAACACACACACACACACACACCGACAACACACACACACCGACAACACACACACACACACACACACACACCGACAACACACACACACACACACCGACAACACACACACACACAACACACACACACACACCGACAACACACACACACACACACATCAACAACACAGACACACACACCGACAACACACACACAAACACACCGACATCACACACACACACCGACAACACACACACACCGACAACACACACACACACCGACAACACACACACACACATACTGACAACACACACACACACACCGACAACACACAAACACACACACACCGACAACACACACACACACACACTGACAACACACACACACACACCGACAACACACACACACACACACACCGACAACACACACACACCGACAACACACACACACACACACACACATACACACACACACCGACAACACACACACACCGACAACACACACACACACACACACACACACACACACACACTGACAACACACACACACACACCGACAACACACACACACACAACACACACACACACACAGACAACACACACACACACACCGACAACACACACACACACACCCCGACAACACACACACACACACACACCGACAACACACACACACCGACAACACACACACACACACCGACAACACACACACACCGACAACACACACACACACAACACCGACAACACACACACACACACCGACAACACACACACACCCGACAACACACACACACCGACAACACACACACACACCGACAACACACACACACACACCGACAACACACACACACACAAACACCAGCAACACACAAACACACCGACAACACACACACACACCGACAACACACACACACACACCGACAACACACACACACACCGACAACACACACACACACACACACACACCGACAACACACACACACACACACTGACAACACACACACACAAAACACACACACACACACCGACAACACACACACACACACACCGACAACACACACACACACACACCGACAACACACACACACACACCGACAACACAGACACACACACACACCGACAACACACACACACACACACCGACAACACACACACACACACTGACAACACACACACACACCGACAACACACACACACACCGACAACACACACACACACACACCGACAACACACACAAACACACACACCGACAACACACACACACACACACACCGACAACACACACACACACACACAACACACACACACACACCGACAACACACACACACACACACACACACACACACAGACAACACACACACACACACCGACAACACACACACACCCACACTGACAACACACACACACACACACCGACAACACACACACACACACCCCGACAACACACACACACACACACACCGACAACACACACACACCGACAACACACACACACACACCGACAACACACACACACCGACAACACACACACACACAACACCGACAACACACACACACACACCGACAACACACACACACCCGACAACACACACACACACACCGACAACACACACACACACCGACAACACACACACACACACCGACAACACACACACACACAAACACCAGCAACACACAAACACACCGACAACACACACACACACCGACAACACACACACACACCGACAACACACACACACACCGACAACACACACACACACACACACACACCGACAACACACACACACACACACTGACAACACACACACACACAAAACACACACACACACACCGACAACACACACACACACACACACCGACAACACACACACACACACACCGACAACACACACACACACACCGACAACACAGACACACACACACACCGACAACACACACACACACACACCGACAACACACACACACACACTGACAACACACACACACACCGACAACACACACACACACCGACAACACAGACACACACACACACCGACAACACACACACACACACACCGACAACACACACACACACACTGACAACACACACACACACCGACAACACACACACACACACCGACAACACACACACACACACACCGACAACACACACAAACACACACACCGACAACACACACACACACACACACCGACAACACACACACACACACACAACACACACACACACACCGACAACACACACACACACACACCGACAACACACACACACAAACACACCGACAACACACACACACACACACACCGACAACACACACACACACCGACAACACACACACACACCGACAACACACACACACACACACCGACAACACACACACACACACACCGACAACACACACACACACACACACACACACACACACACACTGACAACACACACACACACACACACACCGACAACACACACACACACACCGACAACACACACACACACACACACCGACAACACACACACACCGACAACACACACACACACACACACACACACACCGACAACACACACACACACACACCGACAACACACACACACACAACACACACACACACACCGACAACACACACACACACACACCAACAACACAGACACACACACCGACAACACACACACAAACACACCGACATCACACACACACACACAGACCGACAACACACACACACCGACAACACACACACACACCGACAACACACACACACACACACTGACAACACACACACACACCGACAACACACAAACACACACACACCGACAACACACACACACACACACACACTGACAACACACACACACACACCGACAACACACACACACACACACACCGACAACACACACACACCGACAACACACACACACACACACACACACACACACACACCGACAACACACACACACCGACAACACACACACACAACACACACACACACCGACAACACACACACACACACACCGACAACACAGACACACACCGACAACACACACACACACAACACACAAACACCGACAACACACACACACACCGACAACACACACACACACACACACCGACAACACACACACACACACACCGACAACACACACACACACACAAACACACACACCGACTACACACACACACACCGACAACACACACACACACACACCGACAACACACACACACACACACACCGACAACACACACACACACACACACACACACACACCGACAACACACACACACACACACACTGACAACACACACACACACACACCGACAACACACACACCACACACACACACCGACAACACCCACACACACAACACACACACACACACCGACAACACACACACACACACCCGACAACACACACACACACACCGACAACACACACACACACACCGACAACACACACACACACAACACACACAGACAACACACACACACAGACAACACAACACACACACCGACAACACACACACACACACCGACAACACAGACACACACACACACCGACAACACACACACACACACACACACCGATAACACACAGACACACACTGACAACACACACACACACACACACACACACACACACACCGACAACACACACACACACACACACCGACAACACACACACACACACACACACACACCGACAACACACACACACAGACAACACACACACACACACCGACAGCACACACACACACACACACCGACAACACACACACACACACAACACACACACACACACACCGACAACACACACACACACACCGACAACACACACACACACACACCGACAACACACACACACACACACCGACAACACACACACACACACCGACAACACACACACACACACACCGACAACACACACACACCAACAACACACACACACACACACACACACACACCGACAACACACACACACACACACACCGACAACACACACACACACAACACACACACACACACCGACAACACACACACACACCGACAACACACACACACGCACCGACAACACACACACACACACCGACAACACACACACACACACACACACCGACAACACACACACACACCGACAACACACACACACACACACTGACAACACACACACACACCGACAACACACAAACACACACACACCGACAACACACACACACACACACTGACAACACACACACACACACCGACAACACACACACACACACACACCGACAACACACACACACCGACAACACACACACACACACACACACACACACACACACACACCACACCGACAACACACACACACCGACAACACACACACACAACACACACACACACACCGACAACACACACACACACCGACAACACAGACACACACCGACAACACACACACACACAACACACAAACACCGACAACACACACACACACCGACAACACACACACACACACACACCGACAACACACACACACACACACCGACAACACACACACACACACAAACACACACACCGACTACACACACACACACCGACAACACACACACACACACACCGACAACACACACACACACACACACCGACAACACACACACACACACACACACACACACCGACAACACACACACACACACACACTGACAACACACACACACACCGACAACACACACACACACACCGACAACACACACACACACACCGACAACACACACACACCGACAACCACACACACACACACACACACACACACACCGACAACACACACAAACACACACACACACCGACAACACCCACACACACAACACACACACACACACCGACAACACACACACACACACACCGACAACACACACACACACACCGACAACACACACACACACACCGACAACACACACACACACACACACACAGACAACACACACACACAGACAACACATACACACACACCGACAACACACACACACACACACCGACAACAGAGACACACACACACACCGACAACACACACACACACACACACACCGATAACACACAGACACACACTGACACACACACACACACACACACACACACACACCGACAACACACACACACACACACACACCGACAACACACACACACCGACAACACACACACACACACACACTGACAACACACACACACACACACACACCGACAACACACACACACACACCGACAACACACACACACACACACACACCGACAACACACACACACCGACAACACACACACACACACACACACACACCGACAACACACACACACACACACCGACAACACACACACACAGAACACACACACACACACCGACAACACACACACACACCAACAACACAGACACACACACCGACAACACACACACACACACCGACATCACACACACACACACACACACACCGACAACACACACACACCGACAACACACACACACACCGACAACACACACACACACACACCGACAACACACACACACACACAGACAACACACAAACACACACACACCGACAACACACACACACACACACTGACAACACACACACACACACCGACAACACACACACACACACACACCGACAACACACACACACCGACAACACACACACACACACACACACACACACACACCGACAACACACACACACCGACAACACACACACACAACACACACACACACACCGACAACACACACACACACACCGACAACACACACACACACCGACAACACACACACACACAACACACAAACACCGACAACACACACACACACCGACAACACACACACACACACACACCGACAACACACACACACACACACCGACAACACACACACACACACACACACACACACACACCGACTACACACACACACACCGACAACACACACACACACACAGAGACAACACACACACACACACACCGACAACACACACACACACACACACCGACAACACACACACACACACACACTGACAACACACACACACACACCGACAACACACACACACACACCGACAACACACACACACACACACCGACAACACACACACACCGACAACACACACACACACACACACACACACCGACAACACACACACACACACACACACACCGACAACACACACACACACAACACACACACACACACCGACAACACACACACACCGACAACACACACACACACACCGACAACACACACACACACACCGACAACACACACACACACACAGACAACACACACACACAGACAACACATACACACACACCGGCAACACACACACACACACACACCGACAACACACACACACACACACACACCGATAACACACAGACACACACTGACAACACACACACACACACACACACCGACAACACACACACACACACACACCGACAACACACACACACACACACACACCGAGAACACACACACACAGACAACACACACACACACGCACTGACAACACACACACACACACCGACAACACACACACACACAACACACACACACCGACAACACACACACACACCGACAACACACACACACACACACACACCGACAACACACACACACACACCGACAACACACACACACACACACACACACACACCGACAACACACACACACACCGACAACACACACACACACCGACAACACACACACACACACACCGACAACACACACACACACACACACCGACAACACACACACACACACACACACACACACACTGACAACACACACACACACACACACACCGACAACACACACACACACACCGACAACACACACACACACACACACCGACAACACACACACACCGACAACACACACACACACACACACACACACCGACAACACACACACACACACCGACAACACACACACACACAACACACACACACACACCGACAACACACACACACACACACCAACAACACAGACACACACACCGACAACACACACACAAACACACCGACATCACACACACACACCGACAACACACACACACCGACAACACACACACACACCGACAACACACACACACACATACTGACAACACACACACACACACCGACAACACACAAACACACACACACCGACAACACACACACACACACACTGACAACACACACACACACACCGACAACACACACACACACACACACCGACAACACACACACACCGACAACACACACACACACACACACACACACACACACACACACACACCGACAACACACACACACCGACAACACACACACACAACACACACACACACACACCGACAACACACACACACACACACCGACAACACAGACACACACCGACAACACACACACACACAACACACAAACACCGACAACACACACACACACCGACAACACACACACACACACACACCGACAACACACACACACACACACCGACAACACACACACACACACAAACACACACACCGACTACACACACACACACCGACAACACACACACACACACACCGACAACACACACACACACACACACCGACAACACACACACACACACACACACACACACACCGACAACACACACACACACACACACTGACAACACACACACACCGATAACACACACACACACACCGACAACACACACACACACACACACCGACAACACACACACACCGACAACACACACACACACACACACACACACCGACAACACACACACACACACACCGACAACACCCACACACACAACACACACACACACACCGACAACACACACACACACACACCGACAACACACACACACACACCGACAACACACACACACACACACACACCGACAACACACACACACACACACACACAGACAACACACACACACAGACAACACATACACACACACCGACAACACACACACACACCGACAACACAGACACACACACACACCGACAACACACACACACACACACACACACACACCGATAACACACAGACACACACTGACAACACACACACACACACACACACACACACACACCGACAACACACACACACACACACACACCGACAACACACAAACACACACACACACACCGACAACACACACACACAGACAACACACACACACACACCGACAGCACACACACACACACACACCGACAACACACACACACACACAACACACACACACACACACCGACAACACACACACACACACCGACAACACACACACACACACACCGACAACACACACACACAAACACCGACAACACACACACACACACCGACAACACACACACACACACACCGACAACACACACACACCAACAACACACACACACACACACACACACACACACACCGACAACACACACACACACACACACACACCGACAACACACACACACACAACACACACACACACACCGACAACACACACACACACACACCGACAACACACACACACACACCGACAACACACACACACACACCGACAACACACACACACACACACACACCGACAACACACACACACCGACAACACACACACACACCGACAACACACACACACACACACTGACAACACACACACACACACCGACAACACACACACACACACACCGACAACACAGACACACACCGACAACACACACACACACAACACACAAACACCGACAACACACACACACACCGACAACACACACACACACACACACCGACAACACACACACACACACACCGACAACACACACACACACACACACACACACACACACACACACACACCGACTACACACACACACACACACCGACAACACACACACACACACACCGACAACACACACACACACACACACCGACAACACACACACACACACACACCGACAACACACACACACACACACACTGACAACACACACACACACACACACCGACAACACACACACACACACCGACAACACACACACACACACACCGACAACACACACACACCGACAACACACACACACACACACACACACACACCGACAACACACACACACACACACACACACCGACAACACACACACACACAACACACACACACACACCGACAACACACACACACACACACTGACAACACACACACACACACAGACAACACACACACACACACCGACAACACACACACACACACACACAGACAACACACACACACAGACAACACATACACACACACCGACAACACACACACACACACACACACCGACAACACAGACACACACACACACCGACAACACACACACACACACACACACCGATAACACACAGACACACACTGACAACACACACACACACACACACACACACACCGACAACACACACACACACACACACCGACAACACACACACACACACACACACACCGACAACACACACACACAGACAACACACACACACACACCGACAGCACACACACACACACCGACAGCACACACACACACACACACCGACAACACACACACACACACACACACACCGACAACACCCACACACAACACACACACACACACCGACAACACACACACACACACACCGACAACACACACACACACACCGACAACACACACACACACACCGACAACACACACACACACACACACCGACAACACAGACACACACACACACCGACAACACACACACACACACACACACCGATAACACACAGACACACACTGACAACACACACACACACGCACACACACACACCGACAACACACACACACACACACACCGACAACACACACACACACACACACACACCGACAACACACACACACAGACAACACACACACACACACCGACAGCACACACACACACACACACCGACAGCACACACACACACACACACCGACAACACACACACACACACACACACACCGACAACACCCACACACAACACACACACACACACTGACAACACACACACACACACACCGACAACACACACACACACACCGACAACACACACACACACACCGACAACACACACACACACACACACACAGACAACACACACACACAGACAACACATACACACACACCGACAACACACACACACACACCGACAACACAGACACACACACACACCGACAACACACACACACACACACCGATAACACACAGACACACACTGACAACACACACACACACACACACACACCAACAACACACACACACACACACACCGACAACACACACACACACACACACACCGACAACACACACACACAGACAACACACACACACACACCGACAGCACACACACACACACACACCGACAACACACACACACACAACACACACACACACACACCGACAACACACACACACACACCGACAACACACACACACACACACCGACAACACACACACACACACACACACAGACAACACACACACACAGACAACACATACACACACACCGACAACACACACACACACACACCGACAACACAGACACACACACACACCGACAACACACACACACACACACACACACACACACCGATAACACACAGACACACACTGACAACACACACACACACACACACACACACACACCGACAACACACACACACACACACACACACACCGACAACACACAAACACACACACACACACCGACAACACACACACACAGACAACACACACACACACACCGACAGCACACACACACACACACACACCGACAACACACACTCACACACAACACACACACACACACACCGACAACACACACACACACACCGACAACACACACACACACACACCGACAACACACACACACAAACACCGACAACACACACACACACACCGACAACACACACACACACACACCGACAACACACACACACCAACAACACACACACACACACACACACACACACACACACCGACAACACACACACACACACACACACACCGACAACACACACACACACAACACACACACACACACCGACAACACACACACACACACACCGACAACACACACACACACACCGACAACACACACACACACACCGACAACACACACACACACACACACACCGACAACACACACACACCGACAACACACACACACACCGACAACACACACACACACACACTGACAACACACACACACACACCGACAACACACACACACACACACCGACAACACAGACACACACCGACAACACACACACACACAACACACAAACACCGACAACACACACACACACCGACAACACACACACACACACACACCGACAACACACACACACACACACCGACAACACACACACACACACACACACACACACACACACACACACCGACTACACACACACACACACACCGACAACACACACACACACACACCGACAACACACACACACACACACACCGACAACACACACACACACACACACCGACAACACACACACACACACACACTGACAACACACACACACACACACCGACAACACACACACACACACCGACAACACACACACACACACACCGACAACACACACACACCGACAACACACACACACACACACACACACACACCGACAACACACACACACACACACACCGACAACACACACACACACAACACACACACACACACCGACAACACACACACACACACACTGACAACACACACACACACACCGACAACACACACACACACACCGACAACACACACACACACACACACAGACAACACATACACACACACCGACAACACACACACACACACACACCGACAACACAGACACACACACACACCGACAACACACACACACACACACACACCGATAACACACAGACACACACTGACAACACACACACACACACACACCGACAACACACACACACACACACACCGACAACACACACACACACACACACACACCGACAACACACACACACAGACAACACACACACACACACCGACAGCACACACACACACACACACCGACAGCACACACACACACACACACCGACAACACACACACACACACACACACACCGACAACACCCACACACAACACACACACACACACCGACAACACACACACACACACACCGACAACACACACACACACACCGACAACACACACACACACACCGACAACACACACACACACACACACACAGACAACACACACACACAGACAACACATACACACACACCGACAACACACACACACACACCGACAACACAGACACACACACACACACCGACAACACACACACACACACACCGATAACACACAGACACACACTGACAACACACACACACACACACACACACACACCAACAACACACACACACACACACACCGACAACACACACACACACACACACACCGACAACACACACACACAGACAACACACACACACACACCGACAACACACACACACACACACACCGACAACACACACACACACAACACACACACACACACACCGACAACACACACACACACACCGACAACACACACACACACACACCGACAACACACACACACACACACACCGACAACACACACACACACACCGACCACACACACACACACACACCGACAACACACACACACACACACACCGACAACACACACACACACACCGACCACACACACACACACACACACCGACAACACACCGACAACACACACACACACACCGACAACACACACACACCGACAACACACAAACACACACACCGACAACACACACACACACACCGACAACACACACACACACACAGACACACACACCGACAACACACACACACACACCGACAACACATACACACACACACCGACAACACACACACACACACACCGACAACACACATACACACACAGACACACACACCGACAACACATACACACACACACCGACAACACACACACACACACACCGACAACACACACACACACCGACAACACACACACACACAACACACACACACACACAGACAACACACACACACACACCGACAACACACACACTCACACACTGACAACACACACACACACACACCGACAACACACACACACACACACCGACAACACACACACACACACACACCGACAACACACACACACCGACAACACACACACACACACACCGACAACACACACACACCGACAACACACACACACACAACACCGACAACACACACACACACACCGACAACACACACACACCCGACAACACACACACACACACCGACAACACACACACACACACCGACAACACACACACACACACACCGACAACACACACACACAAACACCAGCAACACACAAACACACCGACAACACACACACACACCGACAACACACACACACACACCGACAACACACACACCGACAACACACACACACACACACACACACACACACCGACAACACACACACACACACACTGACAACACACACACACACAACACACACACACACACTGACAACACACACACACACCGACAACACACACACACACACACCGACAACACACACACACACACCGACAACACAGACACACACACACACCGACAACACACACACACACACACCGACAACACACACACACACACTGACAACACACACACACACACACACCGACAACACACACACACACTGACAACACACACACACACACACCGACAACACACACAAACACACACACCGACAACACACACACACACACACACACCGACAACACACACACACACACACAACACACACACACACACCGACAACACACACACACACACACCGACAACACACACACACAAACACACCGACAACACACACACACACACACACACCGACAACACACACACACACCGACAACACACACACACACCGACAACACACACACACACACACCGACAACACACACACACACACACCGACAACACACACACACACACACACACACACACACTGACAACACACACACACACACACACACCGACAACACACACACACACACCGACAACACACACACACACACACACCGACAACACACACACACCGACAACACACACACACACACACACACACACACCGACAACACACACACACACACACCGACAACACACACACACACAACACACACACACCGACAACACACACACACACACACCAACAACACAGACACACACACCGACAACACACACACAAAAACACCGACATCACACACACACACACACACCGACAACACACACACACCGACAACACACACACACACCGACAACACACACACACACACACACTGACAACACACACACACACCGACAACACACAAAAACACACACCGACAACACACACACACACACACTGACAACAAACACACACACACCGACAACACACACACACACACACACCGACAACACACACACACCGACAACACACACACACACACACACACACACACACACACCGACAACACACACACACCGACAACACACACACACAACACACACACACACACCGACAACACAGACACACACCGACAACACACACACACACAACACACAAACACCGACAACACACACACACACCGACAACACACACACACACACACACCGACAACACACACACACACACACCGACAACACACACACACACAAACACACACACCGACTACACACACACACACCGACAACACACACACACACACACCGAAAACACACACACACACACACACCGACAACACACACACACACACACACACACATCGACAACACACACACACACACACACCGACAACACACACACACACACACCGACAACACACACACACACACACCGACAACACACACACACACACCGACAACACAGACACACACACACACCGACAACACACACACACACACACCGACAACACACACACACACACTGACAACACACACACACACACACACCGACAACACACACACACACCGACAACACACACACACACACACCGACAACACACACAAACACACACACCGACAACACACACACACACACACACACACACCGACAACACACACACACACACACAACACACACACACACACCGACAACACACACACACACACACCGACAACACACACACACAAACACACCGACAACACACACACACACACACACCGACAACACACACACACACTGACAACACACACACACACCGACAACACACACAAACACACACCGACAACACACACACACACACACCGACAACACACACACACACACACCGACAACACAGACACACACCGACAACACACACACACACAACACACAAACACCGACAACACACACACACACCGACAACACACACACACACACACACCGACAACACACACACACACACACCGACAACACACACACACACACAAACACACACACCGACTACACACACACACACCGACAACACACACACACACACACCGACAACACACACACACACACACACCGACAACACACACACACACACACACACACACCGACAACACACACACACACACACACTGACAACACACACACACACACACCGATAACACACACACACACACCGACAACACACACACACACACACACCGACAACACACACACACCGACAACACACACACACACACACACACACACACACACACCGACAACACACACACACACACACACACACCGACAACACCCACACACACAACACACACACACACACCGACAACACACACACACACACACCGACAACACACACACACACACCGACAACACACACACACACACACCGACAACACACACACACACACACACACACAGACAACACACACACACAGACAACACATACACACACACCGACAACACACACACACACACACCGACAACACAGACACACACACACACCGACAACACACACACACACACACACACACACACACCGATAACACACAGACACACACTGACAACACACACACACACACACACACACACACACCGACAACACACACACACACACACACACCGACAACACACAAACACACACACACACACCGACAACACACACACACAGACAACACACACACACACACCGACAGCACACACACACACACACACCGACAACACACACACACACACAACACACACACACACACACCGACAACACACACACACACACCGACAACACACACACACACACACCGACAACACACACACACAAACACCGACAACACACACACACACACCGACAACACACACACACACACACCGACAACACACACACACCAACAACACACACACACACACACACACACACACACCGACAACATACACACACACACACACACACCGACAACACACACACACACAACACACACACACACACCGACAACACACACACACACACACCGACAACACACACACACACACCGACAACACACACACACACACCGACAACACACACACACACACACACACCGACAACACACACACACCGACAACACACACACACACCGACAACACACACACACACACACTGACAACACACACACACACACCGACAACACACACACACACACACCGACAACACAGACACACACCGACAACACACACACACACAACACACAAACACCGACAACACACACACACACCGACAACACACACACACACACACACCGACAACACACACACACACACACCGACAACACACACACACACACACACACACACACACACACACACACCGACTACACACACACACACACACCGACAACACACACACACACACACCGACAACACACACACACACACACACCGACAACACACACACACACACACACCGACAACACACACACACACACACACTGACAACACACACACACACACACCGACAACACACACACACACACCGACAACACACACACACACACACCGACAACACACACACACCGACAACACACACACACACACACACACACACACCGACAACACACACACACACACACACACACCGACAACACACACACACAGACAACACACACACACACACCGACAGCACACACACACACACACACCGACAGCACACACACACACACACACCGACAACACACACACACACACACCGACAACACCCACACACAACACACACACACACACCGACAACACACACACACACACACCGACAACACACACACACACACCGACAACACACACACACACACCGACAACACACACACACACACACACACACACAGACAACACACACACACAGACAACACATACACACACACCGACAACTCACACACACACACCGACAACACAGACACACACACACACCGACAACACACACACACACACACCGATAACACACAGACACACACTGACAACACACACACACACACACACACACCAACAACACACACACACACACACACCGACAACACACACACACACACACACACCGACAACACACACACACAGACAACACACACACACACACTGACAGCACACACACACACACACACCGACAACACACACACACACAACACACACACACACACACCGACAACACACACACACACACCGACAACACACACACACACACACCGACAACACACACACACACACACACTGACAACACACACACACACACACCGATAACACACACACACACACCGACAACACACACACACACACACACCGACAACACACACACACCGACAACACACACACACACACACACACACACACACCGACAACACACACACACACACACACACACACCGACAACACCCACACACACAACACACACACACACACCGACAACACACACACACACACACCGACAACACACACACACACACCGACAACACACTTACACACACACACACCGACAACACACACACACACACACACACAGACAACACACACACACAGACAACACATACACACACACCGACAACACACACACACACACACCGACAACACAGACACACACACACACCGACAACACACACACACACACACACACACACACCGATAACACACAGACACACACTGACAACACACACACACACACACACACACACACACCGACAACACACACACACACACACACCGACAACACACAAACACACACACACACACCGACAACACACACACACAGACAACACACACACACACACCGACAGCACACACACACACACACACCGACAACACACACACACACACAACACACACACACACACACCGACAACACACACACACACACCGACAACACACATACACACACACCGACAACACACACACACAAACACCGACAACACACACACACACACCGACAACACACACACACACACACCGACAACACACACACACCAACAACACACACACACACACACACACACACACACACACCGACAACACACACACACACACACACACACCGACAACACACACACACACAACACACACACACACATCGACAACACACACACACACACACCGACAACACACACACACACACCGACAACACACACACACACACCGACAACACACACACACACACACACACCGACAACACACACACACCGACAACACACACACACACCGACAACACACACACACACACACTGACAACACACACACACACACCGACAACACACACACACACACACCGACAACACAGACACACACCGACAACACACACACACACAACACACAAACACCGACAACACACACACACACCGACAACACACACACACACACACACCGACAACACACACACACACACACCGACAACACACACACACACACACACACACACACACACACACACCGACTACACACACACACACACACCGACAACACACACACACACACCGACAACACACACACACACACACACCGACAACACACACACACACACACACCGACAACACACACACACACACACACACACTGACAACACACACACACACACACCGACAACACACACACACACACCGACAACACACACACACACACACCGACAACACACACACACCGACAACACACACACACACACACACACACACACCGACAACACACACACACACACACACACACCGACAACACACACACACACAACACACACACACACACCGACAACACACACACACACACACTGACAACACACACACACACACCGACAACACACACACACACACCGACAACACACACACACACACACAGACACCACACACACACAGACAACACATACACACACACCGACAACACACACACACACACACACCGACAACACAGACACACACACACACCGACAACACACACACACACACACACACACCGATAACACACAGACATACACTGACAACACACACACACACACACACACACACCGACAACACACACACACACACACACCGACAACACACACACACACACACACACACCGACAACACACACACACAGACAACACACACACACACACCGACAGCACACACACACACACACACCGACAGCACACACACACACACACACCGACAACACACACACACACACACCGACAACACCCACACACAACACACACACACACACCGACAACACACACACACACACACCGACAACACACACACACACACCGACAACACACACACACACACCGACAACACACACACACACACACACACAGACAACACACACACACAGACAACACATACACACACACCGACAACTCACACACACACACCGACAACACAGACACACACACACCGACAACACACACACACACACACCGATAACACACAGACACACACTGACAACACACACACACACACACACACACCAACAACACACACACACACACACACCGACAACACACACACACACACACCGACAACACACACACACAGACAACACACACACACACACCGACAGCACACACACACACACACACCGACAACACACACACACACAACACACACACACACACACCGACAACACACACACACACACCGACAACACACACACACACACACCGACAACACACACAAACACACACACACAGACAACACACACACACAGACAACACATACACACACACCGACAACACACACACACACACACCGACAACACAGACACACACACACACTGACAACACACACACACACACACACACACACACACCGATAACACACAGACACACACTGACAACACACACACACACACACACACACACACACCGACAACACACACACACACACACACACCGACAACACACAAACACACACACACACACCGACAACACACACACACAGACAACACACACACACACACCGACAGCACACACACACACACACACCGACAACACACACACACACACAACACACACACACACACACCGACAACACACACACACACACCGACAACACACACACACACACACCGACAACACACACACACAAACACCGACAACACACACACACACACCGACAACACACACACACACCGACAACACACACACACCAACAACACACACACACACACACACACACACACACCGACAACACACACACACACACACACACACCGACAACACACACACACACAACACACACACACACACCGACAACACACACACACACACACCGACAACACACACACACACACCGACAACACACACACACACACCGACAACACACACACACACACACACACCGACAACACACACACACCGACAACACACACACACACCGACAACACACACACACACACACTGACAACACACACACACACACCGACAACACACACACACACACACCGACAACACAGACACACACCGACAACACACACACACACAACACACAAACACCGACAACACACACACACACCGACAACACACACACACACACACACCGACAACACACACACACACACACCGACAACACACACACACACACACACACACACACACACACACACACCGACTACACACACACACACACACACCGACAACACACACACACACACACCGACAACACACACACACACACCGACAACACACACACACACACACACCGACAACACACACACACACACACACTGACAACACACACACACACACACCGACAACACACACACACACACCGACAACACACACACACACACACCGACAACACACACACACCGACAACACACACACACACACACACACACACACCGACAACACACACACACACACACACCGACAACACACACACACACAACACACACACACACACCGACAACACACACACACACACACTGACAACACACACACACACACCGACAACACACACACACACACCGACAACACACACACACACACACACAGACAACACATACACACACACCGACAACACACACACACACACCGACAACACACACACACACACCGACAACACACACACACACACACCGACAACACACACACACCGACAACACACACACACACACACACACACACACCGACAACACACACACACACACACACCGACAACACACAAACACACACACACACACCGACAACACACACACACAGACAACACACACACACACACCGACAGCACACACACACACACACACCGACAACACACACACACACACAACACACACACACACACACCGACAACACACACACACACACCGACAACACACATACACACACACCGACAACACACACACACAAACACCGACAACACACACACACACACCGACAACACACACACACACACACCGACAACACACACACACCAACAACACACACACACACACACACACACACACACACACCGACAACACACACACACACACACACACACCGACAACACACACACACACAACACACACACACACATCGACAACACACACACACACACACCGACAACACACACACACACACCGACAACACACACACACACACCGACAACACACACACACACACACACACCGACAACACACACACACCGACAACACACACACACACCGACAACACACACACACACACACTGACAACACACACACACACACCGACAACACACACACACACACACACCGACAACACAGACACACACCGACAACACACACACACACAACACACAAACACCGACAACACACACACACACCGACAACACACACACACACACACACCGACAACACACACACACACACACCGACAACACACACACACACACACACACACACACACACACACACCGACTACACACACACACACACACCGACAACACACACACACACACCGACAACACACACACACACACACACCGACAACACACACACACACACACACCGACAACACACACACACACACACACACACTGACAACACACACACACACACACCGACAACACACACACACACACCGACAACACACACACACACACACCGACAACACACACACACCGACAACACACACACACACACACACACACACACCGACAACACACACACACACACACACACACCGACAACACACACACACACAACACACACACACACACCGACAACACACACACACACACACTGACAACACACACACACACACCGACAACACACACACACACACCGACAACACACACACACACACACAGACACCACACACACACAGACAACACATACACACACACCGACAACACACACACACACACACACCGACAACACAGACACACACACACACCGACAACACACACACACACACACACACACCGATAACACACAGACATACACTGACAACACACACACACACACACACACACACCGACAACACACACACACACACACACCGACAACACACACACACACACACACACACCGACAACACACACACACAGACAACACACACACACACACCGACAGCACACACACACACACACACCGACAGCACACACACACACACACACCGACAACACACACACACACACACCGACAACACCCACACACAACACACACACACACACCGACAACACACACACACACACACCGACAACACACACACACACACCGACAACACACACACACACACCGACAACACACACACACACACACACACAGACAACACACACACACAGACAACACATACACACACACCGACAACTCACACACACACACCGACAACACAGACACACACACACCGACAACACACACACACACACACCGATAACACACAGACACACACTGACAACACACACACACACACACACACACCAACAACACACACACACACACACACCGACAACACACACACACACACACCGACAACACACACACACAGACAACACACACACACACACCGACAGCACACACACACACACACACCGACAACACACACACACACAACACACACACACACACACCGACAACACACACACACACACCGACAACACACACACACACACACCGACAACACACACAAACACACACACACAGACAACACACACACACAGACAACACATACACACACACCGACAACACACACACACACACACCGACAACACAGACACACACACACACTGACAACACACACACACACACACACACACACACACCGATAACACACAGACACACACTGACAACACACACACACACACACACACACACACACCGACAACACACACACACACACACACACCGACAACACACAAACACACACACACACACCGACAACACACACACACAGACAACACACACACACACACCGACAGCACACACACACACACACACCGACAACACACACACACACACAACACACACACACACACACCGACAACACACACACACACACCGACAACACACACACACACACACCGACAACACACACACACAAACACCGACAACACACACACACACACCGACAACACACACACACACCGACAACACACACACACCAACAACACACACACACACACACACACACACACACCGACAACACACACACACACACACACACACCGACAACACACACACACACAACACACACACACACACCGACAACACACACACACACACACCGACAACACACACACACACACCGACAACACACACACACACACCGACAACACACACACACACACACACACCGACAACACACACACACCGACAACACACACACACACCGACAACACACACACACACACACTGACAACACACACACACACACCGACAACACACACACACACACACCGACAACACAGACACACACCGACAACACACACACACACAACACACAAACACCGACAACACACACACACACCGACAACACACACACACACACACACCGACAACACACACACACACACACCGACAACACACACACACACACACACACACACACACACACACACACCGACTACACACACACACACACACACCGACAACACACACACACACACACCGACAACACACACACACACACCGACAACACACACACACACACACACCGACAACACACACACACACACACACTGACAACACACACACACACACACCGACAACACACACACACACACCGACAACACACACACACACACACCGACAACACACACACACCGACAACACACACACACACACACACACACACACCGACAACACACACACACACACACACCGACAACACACACACACACAACACACACACACACACCGACAACACACACACACACACACTGACAACACACACACACACACCGACAACACACACACACACACCGACAACACACACACACACACACACAGACAACACATACACACACACCGACAACACACACACACACACCGACAACACACACACACACACCGACAACACACACACACACACACCGACAACACACACACACCGACAACACACACACACACACACACACACACACCGACAACACACACACACACACACACCGACAACACACACACACACAACACACACACACACACCGACAACACACACACACACACACTGACAACACACACACACACACCGACAACACACACACACACACCGACAACACACACACACACACACACAGACAACACATACACACACACCGACAACACACACACACACACACACCGACAACACAGACACACACACACACCGACAACACACACACACACACACACACCGATAACACACAGACACACACTGACAACACACACACACACACACACACACACACACCGACAACACACACACACACACACACCGACAACACACACACACACACACACACACCGACAACACACACACACAGACAACACACACACACACACCGACAGCACACACACACACACACACCGACAGCACACACACACACACACACCGACAACACACACACACACACACACACACACCGACAACACCCACACACAACACACACACACACACCGACAACACACACACACACACACCGACAACACACACACACACACCGACAACACACACACACACACCGACAACACACACACACACACACACACAGACAACACACACACACAGACAACACATACACACACACCGACAACACACACACACACACCGACAACACAGACACACACACACACCGACAACACACACACACACACACCGATAACACACAGACACACACTGACAACACACACACACACACACACACACACACCAACAACACACACACACACACACACCGACAACACACACACACACACACACACCGACAACACACACACACAGACAACACACACACACACACCGACAACACACACACACACACACACCGACAACACACACACACACAACACACACACACACACACCGACAACACACACACACACACCGACAACACACACACACACACACCGACAACACACACACACACACACACACCGACAACACACACACACACACCGACCACACACACACACACACACCGACAACACACACACACACACACACCGACAACACACACACACACACCGACCACACACACACACACACACCGACAACACACCGACAACACACACACACACACCGACAACACACACACACCGACAACACACAAACACACACACCGACAACACACACACACACACCGACAACACACACACACACACAGACACACACACCGACAACACACACACACACACCGACAACACATACACACACACACCGACAACACACACACACACACACCGACAACACACATACACACACAGACACACACACCGACAACACATACACACACACACCGACAACACACACACACACACACCGACAACACACACACACACCGACAACACACACACACACAACACACACACACACACAGACAACACACACACACACACCGACAACACACACACTCACACACTGACAACACACACACACACACACCGACAACACACACACACACACACCGACAACACACACACACACACACACCGACAACACACACACACCGACAACACACACACACACACACCGACAACACACACACACCGACAACACACACACACACAACACCGACAACACACACACACCCGACAACACACACACACACACCGACAACACACACACACACACCGACAACACACACACACACACCGACAACACACACACACAAACACCAGCAACACACAAACACACCGACAACACACACACACACCGACAACACACACACACACACCGACAACACACACACACACCGACAACACACACACACACACACACACACACCGACAACACACACACACACACACTGACAACACACACACACACAACACACACACACACACTGACAACACACACACACACACCGACAACACACACACACACACACCGACAACACACACACACACACCGACAACACAGACACACACACACACCGACAACACACACACACACACACCGACAACACACACACACACACTGACAACACACACACACACACCGACAACACACACACACACCGACAACACACACACACACACACCGACAACACACACAAACACACACACCGACAACACACACACACACACACACACACCGACAACACACACACACACACACAACACACACACACACACCGACAACACACACACACACACACCGACAACACACACACACAAACACACCGACAACACACACACACACACACACCGACAACACACACACACACCGACAACACACACACACACCGACAACACACACACACACACACCGACAACACACACACACACACACCGACAACACACACACACACACACACACCCACACACTGACAACACACACACACACACACACACCGACAACACACACACACACACCGACAACACACACACACACACACACCGACAACACACACACACCGACAACACACACACACACACACACACACACACCGACAACACACACACACACACACCGACAACACACACACACACAACACACACACACCGACAACACACACACACACACACCAACAACACAGACACACACACCGACAACACACACACAAACACACCGACATCACACACACACACACACACCGACAACACACACACACCGACAACACACACACACACCGACAACACACACACACACACACACTGACAACACACACACACACCGACAACACACAAAAACACACACCGACAACACACACACACACACACTGACAACAAACACACACACACCGACAACACACACACACACACACACCGACAACACACACACACCGACAACACACACACACACACACACACACACACACACACACACCGACAACACACACACACCGACAACACACACACACAACACACACACACACACCGACAACACAGACACACACCGACAACACACACACACACAACACACAAACACCGACAACACACACACACACCGACAACACACACACACACACACACCGACAACACACACACACACACACCGACAACACACACACACACAAACACACACACCGACTACACACACACACACCGACAACACACACACACACACACCGAAAACACACACACACACACCGACAACACACACACACACACACACACACATCGACAACACACACACACACACCGACAACACACACACACACACACCGACAACACACACACACACACACCGACAACACACACACACACACCGACAACACAGACACACACACACACCGACAACACACACACACACACACCGACAACACACACACACACACTGACAACACACACACACACACACACCGACAACACACACACACACCGACAACACACACACACACACACCGACAACACACACAAACACACACACCGACAACACACACACACACACACACACACCGACAACACACACACACACACACAACACACACACACACACCGACAACACACACACACACACACCGACAACACACACACACAAACACACCGACAACACACACACACACACACACCGACAACACACACACACACCGACAACACACACAAACACACACCGACAACACACACACACACACACCGACAACACACACACACACACACACACACACACACTGACAACACACACACACACACACACACCGACAACACACACACACACCGACAACACAGACACACACACACACCGACAACACACACACACACACACACCGACAACACACACACACACACTGACAACACACACACACACACACACCGACAACACACACACACACCGACAACACACACACACACACACCGACAACACACACAAACACACACACCGACAACACACACACACACACACACACACCGACAACACACACACACACACACAACACACACACACACACCGACAACACACACACACACACACCGACAACACACACACACAAACACACCGACAACACACACACACACACCGACAACACACACACACACCGACAACACACACACACACCGACAACACACACACACACACACCGACAACACACACACACACACACCGACAACACACACACACACACACACACACACACTGACAACACACACACACACACACCGACAACACACACACACACACCGACAACACACACACACACACACACCGACAACACACACACACCGACAACACACACACACACACACACACACACACCGACAACACACACACACACACACCGACAACACACACACACACAACACACACACACACACCGACAACACACACACACACACACCAACAACACAGACACACACACCGACAACACACACACAAACACACCGACATCACACACACACACACACACCGACAACACACACACACCGACAACACACACACACACCGACAACACACACACACACACACTGACAACACACACACACACCGACAACACACAAAAACACACACCGACAACACACACACACACACACTGACAACAAACACACACACACCGACAACACACACACACACACCGACAACACACACACACCGACAACACACACACACACACACACACCGACAACACACACACACCGACAACACACACACACACAACACACACACACACACCGACAACACAGACACACACCGACAACACACACACACACAACACACAAACACCGACAACACACACACACACCGACAACACACACACACACACACCGACAACACACACACACACACACCGACAACACACACACACACAAACACACACACCGACTAAACACACACACACCGACAACACACACACACACACCGAAAACACACACACACCGACAACACACACACACACACACACCGACAACACACACACACACACACACTGACAACACACACACACACACACCGACAACACACACACACACACCGACAACACACACACACACACACCGACAACACACACACACCGACAACACACACACACACACACACACACACACCGACAACACACACACACACACACACCGACAACACACACACACACAACACACACACACACACCGACAACACACACACACACACACTGACAACACACACACACACACCGACAACACACACACACACACCGACAACACACACACACACACACACAGACAACACATACACACACACCGACAACACACACACACACACCGACAACACACACACACACACCGACAACACACACACACACACACCGACAACACACACACACCGACAACACACACACACACACACACACACACACCGACAACACACACACACACACACACCGACAACACACACACACACAACACACACACACACACCGACAACACACACACACACACACTGACAACACACACACACACACCGACAACACACACACACACACCGACAACACACACACACACACACACAGACAACACATACACACACACCGACAACACACACACACACACACACCGACAACACAGACACACACACACACCGACAACACACACACACACACACACACCGATAACACACAGACACACACTGACAACACACACACACACACACACACACACACACCGACAACACACACACACACACACACCGACAACACACACACACACACACACACACCGACAACACACACACACAGACAACACACACACACACACCGACAGCACACACACACACACACACCGACAGCACACACACACACACACACCGACAACACACACACACACACACACACACACCGACAACACCCACACACAACACACACACACACACCGACAACACACACACACACACACCGACAACACACACACACACACCGACAACACACACACACACACCGACAACACACACACACACACACACACAGACAACACACACACACAGACAACACATACACACACACCGACAACACACACACACACACCGACAACACAGACACACACACACACCGACAACACACACACACACACACCGATAACACACAGACACACACTGACAACACACACACACACACACACACACACACCAACAACACACACACACACACACACCGACAACACACACACACACACACACACCGACAACACACACACACAGACAACACACACACACACACCGACAACACACACACACACACACACCGACAACACACACACACACAACACACACACACACACACCGACAACACACACACACACACCGACAACACACACACACACACACCGACAACACACACACACACACACACACCGACAACACACACACACACACCGACCACACACACACACACACACCGACAACACACACACACACACACACCGACAACACACACACACACACCGACCACACACACACACACACACCGACAACACACCGACAACACACACACACACACCGACAACACACACACACCGACAACACACAAACACACACACCGACAACACACACACACACACCGACAACACACACACACACACAGACACACACACCGACAACACACACACACACACCGACAACACATACACACACACACCGACAACACACACACACACACACCGACAACACACATACACACACAGACACACACACCGACAACACATACACACACACACCGACAACACACACACACACACACCGACAACACACACACACACCGACAACACACACACACACAACACACACACACACACAGACAACACACACACACACACCGACAACACACACACTCACACACTGACAACACACACACACACACACCGACAACACACACACACACACACCGACAACACACACACACACACACACCGACAACACACACACACCGACAACACACACACACACACACCGACAACACACACACACCGACAACACACACACACACAACACCGACAACACACACACACCCGACAACACACACACACACACCGACAACACACACACACACACCGACAACACACACACACACACCGACAACACACACACACAAACACCAGCAACACACAAACACACCGACAACACACACACACACCGACAACACACACACACACACCGACAACACACACACACACCGACAACACACACACACACACACACACACACCGACAACACACACACACACACACTGACAACACACACACACACAACACACACACACACACTGACAACACACACACACACACCGACAACACACACACACACACACCGACAACACACACACACACACCGACAACACAGACACACACACACACCGACAACACACACACACACACACCGACAACACACACACACACACTGACAACACACACACACACACCGACAACACACACACACACCGACAACACACACACACACACACCGACAACACACACAAACACACACACCGACAACACACACACACACACACACACACCGACAACACACACACACACACACAACACACACACACACACCGACAACACACACACACACACACCGACAACACACACACACAAACACACCGACAACACACACACACACACACACCGACAACACACACACACACCGACAACACACACACACACCGACAACACACACACACACACACCGACAACACACACACACACACACCGACAACACACACACACACACACACACCCACACACTGACAACACACACACACACACACACACCGACAACACACACACACACACCGACAACACACACACACACACACACCGACAACACACACACACCGACAACACACACACACACACACACACACACACCGACAACACACACACACACACACCGACAACACACACACACACAACACACACACACCGACAACACACACACACACACACCAACAACACAGACACACACACCGACAACACACACACAAACACACCGACATCACACACACACACACACACCGACAACACACACACACCGACAACACACACACACACCGACAACACACACACACACACACACTGACAACACACACACACACCGACAACACACAAAAACACACACCGACAACACACACACACACACACTGACAACAAACACACACACACCGACAACACACACACACACACACACCGACAACACACACACACCGACAACACACACACACACACACACACACACACACACACACACCGACAACACACACACACCGACAACACACACACACAACACACACACACACACCGACAACACAGACACACACCGACAACACACACACACACAACACACAAACACCGACAACACACACACACACCGACAACACACACACACACACACACCGACAACACACACACACACACACCGACAACACACACACACACAAACACACACACCGACTACACACACACACACCGACAACACACACACACACACACCGAAAACACACACACACACACCGACAACACACACACACACACACACACACATCGACAACACACACACACACACCGACAACACACACACACACACACCGACAACACACACACACACACACCGACAACACACACACACACACCGACAACACAGACACACACACACACCGACAACACACACACACACACACCGACAACACACACACACACACTGACAACACACACACACACACACACCGACAACACACACACACACCGACAACACACACACACACACACCGACAACACACACAAACACACACACCGACAACACACACACACACACACACACACCGACAACACACACACACACACACAACACACACACACACACCGACAACACACACACACACACACCGACAACACACACACACAAACACACCGACAACACACACACACACACACACCGACAACACACACACACACCGACAACACACACAAACACACACCGACAACACACACACACACACACCGACAACACACACACACACACACACACACACACACTGACAACACACACACACACACACACACCGACAACACACACACACACCGACAACACAGACACACACACACACCGACAACACACACACACACACACACCGACAACACACACACACACACTGACAACACACACACACACACACACCGACAACACACACACACACCGACAACACACACACACACACACCGACAACACACACAAACACACACACCGACAACACACACACACACACACACACACCGACAACACACACACACACACACAACACACACACACACACCGACAACACACACACACACACACCGACAACACACACACACAAACACACCGACAACACACACACACACACCGACAACACACACACACACCGACAACACACACACACACCGACAACACACACACACACACACCGACAACACACACACACACACACCGACAACACACACACACACACACACACACACACTGACAACACACACACACACACACCGACAACACACACACACACACCGACAACACACACACACACACACACCGACAACACACACACACCGACAACACACACACACACACACACACACACACCGACAACACACACACACACACACCGACAACACACACACACACAACACACACACACACACCGACAACACACACACACACACACCAACAACACAGACACACACACCGACAACACACACACAAACACACCGACATCACACACACACACACACACCGACAACACACACACACCGACAACACACACACACACCGACAACACACACACACACACACTGACAACACACACACACACCGACAACACACAAAAACACACACCGACAACACACACACACACACACTGACAACAAACACACACACACCGACAACACACACACACACACACACCGACAACACACACACACCGACAACACACACACACACACACACACACACCGACAACACACACACACCGACAACACACACACACACAACACACACACACACACCGACAACACAGACACACACCGACAACACACACACACACAACACACAAACACCGACAACACACACACACACCGACAACACACACACACACACACCGACAACACACACACACACACACCGACAACACACACACACACAAACACACACACCGACTAAACACACACACACCGACAACACACACACACACACCGAAAACACACACACACCGACAACACACACACACACACACACACACACACCGACAACACACACACACACACACACTGACAACACACACACACACACACCGACAACACACACACACACACCGACAACACACACACACACACACACCGACAACACACACACACCGACAACACACACACACACACACACACACACACACACCGACAACACACACACACACACACACACCGACAACACCCACACACACAACACACACACACACACCGACAACACACACACACACCGACAACACACACACACACACCGACAACACACACACACACACCGACAACACACACACACACACACACACAGACAACACACACACACAGACAACACATACACACACACCGACAACACACACACACACACACCGACAACACAGACACACACACACACCAACAACACACACACACACACACACACCGATAACACACAGACACACACTGACAACACACACACACACACACACACACACACACACCGACAACACACACACACACACACACCGACAACACACACACACACACACACCGACAACACACACACACAGACAACACACACACACACACCGACAGCACACACACACACACACACCGACAACACACACACACACACAACACACACACACACACACCGACAACACACACACACACACACCGACAACACACACACACACACACCGACAACACACACACACACACACCGACAACACACACACACACCGACAACACACACACACACACACCGACAACACACACACACCAACAACACACACACACACACACACACACACACACACACCGACAACACACACACACACACACACACACCGACAACACACACACACACAACACACACACACACACCGACAACACACACACACACACACACCGACAACACACACACACACACCGACAACACACACACACACACCGACAACACACACACACACACACACACCGACAACACACACACACACCGACAACACACACACACACACACTGACAACACACACACACACCGACAACACACAAACACACACACACCGACAACACACACACACACACACTGACAACACACACACACACACCGACAACACACACACACACACACACCGACAACACACACACACACCGACAACACACACACACACACACACACACACACACACACCGACAACACACACACACTGACAACACACACACACAACACACACACACACACCGACAACACACACACACACACACCGACAACACAGACACACACCGACAACACACACACACACAACACACAAACACCGACAACACACACACACACCGACAACACACACACACACACCGACAACACACACACACACACACCGACAACACACACACACACACAAACACACACACCGACTACACACACACACACCAACAACACACACACACACACACCGACAACACACACACACACACACACCGACAACACACACACACACACACACACACACCGACAACACACACACACACACACACTGACAACACACACACACACACACCGACAACACACACACACCGACAACACACACACACACACACACCGACAACACACACACACCGACAACACACACACACACACACACACACACACACCGACAACACACACACACACACACACACACCGACAACACCCACACACACAACACACACACACACACCGACAACACACACACACACACACCGACAACACACACACACACACCGACAACACACACACACCGACAACACACACACACACACACACACAGACAACACACACACACAGACAACACATACACACACACCGACAACACACACACACACACACCGACAACACAGACACACACACACACCGACAACACACACACACACACACACCGATAACACACAGACACACACTGACAACACACACACACACACACACACACACACACCGACAACACACACACACACACACACCGACAACACACACACACACACACACACCGACAACACACACACACAGACAACACACACACACCGACAGCACACACACACACACACACCGACAACACACACACACACACAACACACACACACACACACCGACAACACACACACACACACCGACAACACACACACACACACACCGACAACACACACACACACACCGACAACACACACACACACATCGACAACACACACACACACACACAGACAACACACACACAACAACAACACACACACACACACACACACACACACACCGACAACACACACACACACACACACACACACCGACAACACACACACACACAACACACACACACACACCGACAACACACACACACACACACCGACAACACACACACACCGACAACACACACACACACACCGACAACACACACACACACACACACACCGACAACACACACACACCGACAACACACACACACACCGACAACACACACACACACACACTGACAACACACACACACACACACCGACAACACACACACACACACACCGACAACACAGACACACACCGACAACACACACACACACACAACACACAAACACCGACAACACACACACACACCGACAACACACACACACACACACACCGACAACACACACACACACACACCGACAACACACACACACACACACACACACACACACACACACACACACCGACTACACACACACACACCGACAACACACACACACACACACCGACAACACACACACACACACACACCGACAACACACACACACACACACACCGACAACACACACACACACACACACTGACAACACACACACACACACACCGACAACACACACACACACACCGACAACACACACACACACACACCGACAACACACACACACCGACAACACACACACACACACACACACACACCGACAACACACACACACACACACCGACAACACACACACACACCACACACACACACACACCGACAACACACACACACACACACTGACAACACACACACACACACCGACAACACACACACACACACACCGACAACACACACACACACACACACAGACAACACACACACACAGACAACACATACACACACACCGACAACACACACACACACACACACCGACAACACAGACACACACACACACCGACAACACACACACACACACACCGATAACACACAGACACACACTGACAACACACACACACACACACACACACACCGACAACACACACACACACACCGACAACACACACACACACACACCGACAACACACACACACAGACAACACACACACACACACCGACAGCACACACACACACACACACCGACAGCACACACACACACACACACCGACAACACACACACACACACACACACACCGACAACACCCACACACAACACACACACACACACCGACAACACACACACACACACACCGACAACACACACACACACACCGACAACACACACACACACACCGACAACACACACACACACACACACAGACAACACACACACACAGACAACACATACACACACACCGACAACACACACACACACACCGACAACACAGACACACACACACACCGACAACACACACACACACACACCGATAACACACAGACACACACTGACAACACACACACACACACACACACACACACCAACAACACACACACACACACACACCGACAACACACACACACACACACACACACCGACAACACACACACACACAACACACACACACACACACCGACAACACACACACACACACACCGACAACACACACACACACACACACCGACAACACACACACACACACCGACCACACACACACACACACACCGACAACACACCGACAACACACACACACACACCGACAACACACACACACCGACAACACACAAACACACACACCGACAACACACACACACCGACAACACACACACACACACAGACACACACACCGACAACACACACACACACACCGACAACACATACACACACACACCGACAACACACACACACACACACACCGACAACACACACACACACACAGACACACACACCGACAACACACACACACACACCGACAACACATACACACACACCGACAACACACACACACACACACCGACAACACACACACACACCGACAACACACACACACACAACACACACACACACACAGACAACACACACACACACACCGACAACACACACACACACACACTGACAACACACACACACACACACCGACAACACACACACACACACACCGACAACACACACACACACACACACCGACAACACACACACACCGACAACACACACACACACACACCGACAACACACACACACCGACAACACACACACACACAACACCGACAACACACACACACACACCGACAACACACACACACCCGACAACACACACACACACACCGACAACACACACACACACACCGACAACACACACACACACACCGACAACACACACACACACAAACACCAGCAACACACAAACACACCGACAACACACACACACACCGACAACACACACACACACACCGACAACACACACACACACCGACAACACACACACACACACACACACCGACAACACACACACACACACACTGACAACACACACACACACAACACACACACACACACCGACAACACACACACACACACACCGACAACACACACACACACACACCGACAACACACACACACACACCGACAACACAGACACACACACACACCGACAACACACACACACACACACCGACAACACACACACACACACTGACAACACACACACACACACACACCGACAACACACACACACACCGACAACACACACACACACACACCGACAACACACACAAACACACACACCGACAACACACACACACACACACACCGACAACACACACACACACACACACAACACACACACACACACCGACAACACACACACACACACACCGACAACACACACACACAAACACACCGACAACACACACACACACACACACCGACAACACACACACACCGAGAACACACACACACACACACCGACAACACACACACACACGCACCGACAACACACACACACACACCGACAACACACACACACACAACACACACACACCGACAACACACACACACACCGACAACACACACACACACACACACCGACAACACACACACACACACCGACAACACACACACACACACACACCGACAACACACACACACACACACCGACAACACACACACACACCGACAACACACACACACACACACACCGACAACACACACACACCGACAACACACAAAAACACACACCGACAACACACACACACACACACTGACAACAAACACACACACACCGACAACACACACACACACACACACCGACAACACACACACACCGACAACACACACACACACACACACACACACACACACACCGACAACACACACACACCGACAACACACACACACAACACACACACACACACCGACAACACACACACACACACCGACAACACAGACACACACCGACAACACACACACACACAACACACAAACACCGACAACACACACACACACCGACAACACACACACACACACACACCGACAACACACACACACACACACCGACAACACACACACACACAAACACACACACCGACTAAACACACACACCGACAACACACACACACACACACCGAAAACACACACACACACACACCGACAACACACACACACACACACACACACACACCGACAACACACACACACACACACACACTGACAACACACACACACACACACCGACAACACACACACACACACCGACAACACACACACACACACACACCGACAACACACACACACCGACAACACACACACACACACACACACACACACACCGACAACACACACACACACACACACACACACCGACAACACCCACACACACAACACACACACACACACCGACAACACACACACACACACACCGACAACACACACACACACACCGACAACACACACACACACACCGACAACACACACACACACACACACACAGACAACACACACACACAGACAACACATACACACACACCGACAACACACACACACACACACCGACAACACAGACACACACACACACCGACAACACACACACACACACACACACCGATAACACACAGACACACACTGACAACACACACACACACACACACACACACACACACACCGACAACACACACACACACACACACCGACAACACACACACACACACACACCGACAACACACACACACAGACAACACACACACACACACCGACAGCACACACACACACACACACCGACAACACACACACACACACAACACACACACACACACACCGACAACACACACACACACACACCGACAACACACACACACACACACCGACAACACACACACACACACACCGACAACACACACACACACCGACAACACACACACACACACACCGACAACACACACACACCAACAACACACACACACACACAAACACACACACACAGACAACACACACACACACACACACCGACAACACACACACACACAACACACACACACACACCGACAACACACACACACACACACCGACAACACACACACACACACCGACAACACACACACCGACAACACACACACACACACACACACCGACAACACACACACACACCGACAACACACACACACACACACTGACAACACACACACACACCGACAACACACAAACACACACACACCGACAACACACACACACACACACTGACAACACACACACACACACCGACAACACACACACACACACACACCGACAACACACACACACCGACAACACACACACACACACACACACACACACACACACACACACCGACAACACACACACACTGACAACACACACACACAACACACACACACACACCGACAACACACACACACACACACCGACAACACAGACACACACCGACAACACACACACACACAACACACAAACACCGACAACACACACACACACCGACAACACACACACACACACCGACAACACACACACACACACACCGACAACACACACACACACACAAACACACACACCGACTACACACACACACACCGACAACACACACACACACACACCGACAACACACACACACACACACACCGACAACACACACACACACACACACACACACCGACAACACACACACACACACACACTGACAACACACACACACACACACCGACAACACACACACACCGACAACACACACACACACACACACCGACAACACACACACACCGACAACACACACACACACACACACACACACACACCGACAACACACACACACACACACACACACCGACAACACCCACACACACAACACACACACACACACCGACAACACACACACACACACACCGACAACACACACACACACACCGACAACACACACACACCGACAACACACACACACACACACACACAGACAACACACACACACAGACAACACATACACACACACCGACAACACACACACACACACACCGACAACACAGACACACACACACACCGACAACACACACACACACACACACCGATAACACACAGACACACACTGACAACACACACACACACACACACACACACACACACCGACAACACACACACACACACACACCGACAACACACACACACACACACACACACACCGACAACACACACACACAGACAACACACACACACCGACAGCACACACACACACACACACCGACAACACACACACACACACAACACACACACACACACACCGACAACACACACACACACACCGACAACACACACACACACACACCGACAACACACACACACACACACCGACAACACACACACACACATCGACAACACACACACACACACACCGACAACACACACACACCAACAACACACACACACACACACACACACACACCGACAACACACACACACACACACACACACCGACAACACACACACACACAACACACACACACACACCGACAACACACACACACACACACCGACAACACACACACACCGACAACACACACACACACCGACAACACACACACACACACACTGACAACACACACACACACACCGACAACACACACACACACACACCGACAACACAGACACACACCGACAACACACACACACACACAACACACAAACACCGACAACACACACACACACCGACAACACACACACACACACACACCGACAACACACACACACACACACCGACAACACACACACACACACACACACACACACACACACCGACTACACACACACACACCGACAACACACACACACACACACCGACAACACACACACACACACACACCGACAACACACACACACACACACACCGACAACACACACACACACACACACTGACAACACACACACACACACACCGACAACACACACACACACACCGACAACACACACACACACACACACACACACACCGACAACACACACACACACCGACAACACACACACACACCGACAACACACACACACACACACCGACAACACACACACACACACACACCGACAACACACACACACACACACACACACACACACTGACAACACACACACACACACACACACCGACAACACACACACACACACCGACAACACACACACACACACACACACCGACAACACACACACACCGACAACACACACACACACACACACACACACCGACAACACACACACACACACCGACAACACACACACACACAACACACACACACACACCGACAACACACACACACACACACCAACAACACAGACACACACACCGACAACACACACACAAACACACCGACATCACACACACACACCGACAACACACACACACCGACAACACACACACACACCGACAACACACACACACACATACTGACAACACACACACACACACCGACAACACACAAACACACACACACCGACAACACACACACACACACACTGACAACACACACACACACACCGACAACACACACACACACACACACCGACAACACACACACACCGACAACACACACACACACACACACACACACACACACACACACCGACAACACACACACACCGACAACACACACACACAACACACACACACACACACCGACAACACACACACACACACACCGACAACACAGACACACACCGACAACACACACACACACAACACACAAACACCGACAACACACACACACACCGACAACACACACACACACACACACCGACAACACACACACACACACACCGACAACACACACACACACACAAACACACACACCGACTACACACACACACACCGACAACACACACACACACACACCGACAACACACACACACACACACACCGACAACACACACACACACACACACACACACACACCGACAACACACACACACACACACACTGACAACACACACACACCGATAACACACACACACACACCGACAACACACACACACACACACACCGACAACACACACACACCGACAACACACACACACACACACACACACACCGACAACACACACACACACACACCGACAACACCCACACACACAACACACACACACACACCGACAACACACACACACACACACCGACAACACACACACACACACCGACAACACACACACACACACACACACCGACAACACACACACACACACACACACAGACAACACACACACACAGACAACACATACACACACACCGACAACACACACACACACCGACAACACAGACACACACACACACCGACAACACACACACACACACACACACACACACCGATAACACACAGACACACACTGACAACACACACACACACACACACACACACACACACCGACAACACACACACACACACACACACCGACAACACACAAACACACACACACACACCGACAACACACACACACAGACAACACACACACACACACCGACAGCACACACACACACACACACCGACAACACACACACACACACAACACACACACACACACACCGACAACACACACACACACACCGACAACACACACACACACACACCGACAACACACACACACAAACACCGACAACACACACACACACACCGACAACACACACACACACACACCGACAACACACACACACCAACAACACACACACACACACACACACACACACACACCGACAACACACACACACACACACACACACCGACAACACACACACACACAACACACACACACACACCGACAACACACACACACACACACCGATAACACACACACACACACCGACAACACACACACACACACCGACAACACACACACACACACACACACCGACAACACACACACACCGACAACACACACACACACCGACAACACACACACACACACACTGACAACACACACACACACACCGACAACACACACACACACACACCGACAACACAGACACACACCGACAACACACACACACACAACACACAAACACCGACAACACACACACACACCGACAACACACACACACACACACACCGACAACACACACACACACACACCGACAACACACACACACACACACACACACACACACACACACACACACCGACTACACACACACACACACACCGACAACACACACACACACACACCGACAACACACACACACACACACACCGACAACACACACACACACACACACCGACAACACACACACACACACACACTGACAACACACACACACACACACACCGACAACACACACACACACACCGACAACACACACACACACACACCGACAACACACACACACCGACAACACACACACACACACACACACACACACCGACAACACACACACACACACACACACACCGACAACACACACACACACAACACACACACACACACCGACAACACACACACACACACACTGACAACACACACACACACACAGACAACACACACACACACACCGACAACACACACACACACACACACAGACAACACACACACACAGACAACACATACACACACACCGACAACACACACACACACACACACACCGACAACACAGACACACACACACACCGACAACACACACACACACACACACACCGATAACACACAGACACACACTGACAACACACACACACACACACACACACACACCGACAACACACACACACACACACACCGACAACACACACACACACACACACACACCGACAACACACACACACAGACAACACACACACACACACCGACAGCACACACACACACACCGACAGCACACACACACACACACACCGACAACACACACACACACACACACACACCGACAACACCCACACACAACACACACACACACACCGACAACACACACACACACACACCGACAACACACACACACACACCGACAACACACACACACACACCGACAACACACACACACACACACACCGACAACACAGACACACACACACACCGACAACACACACACACACACACACACCGATAACACACAGACACACACTGACAACACACACACACACGCACACACACACACCGACAACACACACACACACACACACCGACAACACACACACACACACACACACACCGACAACACACACACACAGACAACACACACACACACACCGACAGCACACACACACACACACACCGACAGCACACACACACACACACACCGACAACACACACACACACACACACACACCGACAACACCCACACACAACACACACACACACACTGACAACACACACACACACACACCGACAACACACACACACACACCGACAACACACACACACACACCGACAACACACACACACACACACACACAGACAACACACACACACAGACAACACACACACACACACCGACAACACAGACACACACACACACCGACAACACACACACACACACACCGATAACACACAGACACACACTGACAACACACACACACACACACACACACCAACAACACACACACACACACACACCGACAACACACACACACACACACACACCGACAACACACACACACAGACAACACACACACACACACCGACAGCACACACACACACACACACCGACAACACACACACACACAACACACACACACACACACCGACAACACACACACACACACCGACAACACACACACACACACACCGACAACACACACACACACACACACACAGACAACACACACACACAGACAACACATACACACACACCGACAACACACACACACACACACCGACAACACAGACACACACACACACCGACAACACACACACACACACACACACACACACACCGATAACACACAGAAACACACTGACAACACACACACACACACACACACACACACACCGACAACACACACACACACACACACACACACCGACAACACACAAACACACACACACACACCGACAACACACACACACAGACAACACACACACACACACCGACAGCACACACACACACACACACACCGACAACACACACTCACACACAACACACACACACACACACCGACAACACACACACACACACCGACAACACACACACACACACACCGACAACACACACACACAAACACCGACAACACACACACACACACCGACAACACACACACACACACACCGACAACACACACACACCAACAACACACACACACACACACACACACACACACACACCGACAACACACACACACACACACACACACCGACAACACACACACACACAACACACACACACACACCGACAACACACACACACACACACCGACAACACACACACACACACCGACAACACACACACACACACCGACAACACACACACACACACACACACCGACAACACACACACACCGACAACACACACACACACCGACAACACACACACACACACACTGACAACACACACACACACACCGACAACACACACACACACACACCGACAACACAGACACACACCGACAACACACACACACACAACACACAAACACCGACAACACACACACACACCGACAACACACACACACACACACACCGACAACACACACACACACACACCGACAACACACACACACACACACACACACACACACACACACACACCGACTACACACACACACACACACCGACAACACACACACACACACACCGACAACACACACACACACACACACCGACAACACACACACACACACACACCGACAACACACACACACACACACACTGACAACACACACACACACACACCGACAACACACACACACACACCGACAACACACACACACACACACCGACAACACACACACACCGACAACACACACACACACACACACACACACACCGACAACACACACACACACACACACCGACAACACACACACACACAACACACACACACACACCGACAACACACACACACACACACTGACAACACACACACACACACCGACAACACACACACACACACCGACAACACACACACACACACACACAGACAACACATACACACACACCGACAACACACACACACACACACACCGACAACACAGACACACACACACACCGACAACACACACACACACACACACACCGATAACACACAGACACACACTGACAACACACACACACACACACACCGACAACACACACACACACACACACCGACAACACACACACACACACACACACACCGACAACACACACACACAGACAACACACACACACACACCGACAGCACACACACACACACACACCGACAGCACACACACACACACACACCGACAACACACACACACACACACACACACCGACAACACCCACACACAACACACACACACACACCGACAACACACACACACACACACCGACAACACACACACACACACCGACAACACACACACACACACCGACAACACACACACACACACACACACAGACAACACACACACACAGACAACACATACACACACACCGACAACACACACACACACACCGACAACACAGACACACACACACACACCGACAACACACACACACACACACCGATAACACACAGACACACACTGACAACACACACACACACACACACACACACACCAACAACACACACACACACACACACCGACAAAACACACACACACACACACACCGACAACACACACACACAGACAACACACACACACACACCGACAACACACACACACACACACACCGACAACACACACACACACAACACACACACACACACACCGACAACACACACACACACACCGACAACACACACACACACACACCGACAACACACACACACACACACACCGACAACACACACACACACACCGACCACACACACACACACACACCGACAACACACACACACACACACACCGACAACACACACACACACACCGACCACACACACACACACACACACCGACAACACACCGACAACACACACACACACACCGACAACACACACACACCGACAACACACAAACACACACACCGACAACACACACACACACACCGACAACACACACACACACACAGACACACACACCGACAACACACACACACACACCGACAACACATACACACACACACCGACAACACACACACACACACACCGACAACACACATACACACACAGACACACACACCGACAACACATACACACACACACCGACAACACACACACACACACACCGACAACACACACACACACCGACAACACACACACACACAACACACACACACACACAGACAACACACACACACACACCGACAACACACACACTCACACACTGACAACACACACACACACACACCGACAACACACACACACACACACCGACAACACACACACACACACACACCGACAACACACACACACCGACAACACACACACACACACACCGACAACACACACACACCGACAACACACACACACACAACACCGACAACACACACACACACACCGACAACACACACACACCCGACAACACACACACACACACCGACAACACACACACACACACCGACAACACACACACACACACACCGACAACACACACACACAAACACCAGCAACACACAAACACACCGACAACACACACACACACCGACAACACACACACACACACCGACAACACACACACCGACAACACACACACACACACACACACACACACACCGACAACACACACACACACACACTGACAACACACACACACACAACACACACACACACACCGACAACACACACACACACACACCGACAACACACACACACACACCGACAACACAGACACACACACACACCGACAACACACACACACACACACCGACAACACACACACACACACTGACAACACACACACACACACACACCGACAACACACACACACACTGACAACACACACACACACACACCGACAACACACACAAACACACACACCGACAACACACACACACACACACACACCGACAACACACACACACACACACAACACACACACACACACCGACAACACACACACACACACACCGACAACACACACACACAAACACACCGACAACACACACACACACACACACACCGACAACACACACACACACCGACAACACACACACACACCGACAACACACACACACACACACCGACAACACACACACACACACACCGACAACACACACACACACACACACACACACACACTGACAACACACACACACACACACACACCGACAACACACACACACACACCGACAACACACACACACACACACACCGACAACACACACACACCGACAACACACACACACACACACACACACACACCGACAACACACACACACACACACCGACAACACACACACACACAACACACACACACCGACAACACACACACACACACACCAACAACACAGACACACACACCGACAACACACACACAAAAACACCGACATCACACACACACACACACACCGACAACACACACACACCGACAACACACACACACACCGACAACACACACACACACACACACTGACAACACACACACACACCGACAACACACAAAAACACACACCGACAACACACACACACACACACTGACAACAAACACACACACACGACAACACACACACACACACACACCGACAACACACACACACCGACAACACACACACACACACACACACACACACACACACCGACAACACACACACACCGACAACACACACACACAACACACACACACACACCGACAACACAGACACACACCGACAACACACACACACACAACACACAAACACCGACAACACACACACACACCGACAACACACACACACACACACACCGACAACACACACACACACACACCGACAACACACACACACACAAACACACACACCGACTACACACACACACACCGACAACACACACACACACACACCGAAAACACACACACACACACACACCGACAACACACACACACACACACACACACATCGACAACACACACACACACACACACCGACAACACACACACACACACACCGACAACACACACACACACACACCGACAACACACACACACACACCGACAACACAGACACACACACACACCGACAACACACACACACACACACCGACAACACACACACACACACTGACAACACACACACACACACACACCGACAACACACACACACACCGACAACACACACACACACACACCGACAACACACACAAACACACACACCGACAACACACACACACACACACACACACACCGACAACACACACACACACACACAACACACACACACACACCGACAACACACACACACACACACCGACAACACACACACACAAACACACCGACAACACACACACACACACACACCGACAACACACACACACACTGACAACACACACACACACCGACAACACACACAAACACACACCGACAACACACACACACACACACCGACAACACACACACACACACACCGACAACACAGACACACACCGACAACACACACACACACAACACACAAACACCGACAACACACACACACACCGACAACACACACACACACACACACCGACAACACACACACACACACACCGACAACACACACACACACACAAACACACACACCGACTACACACACACACACCGACAACACACACACACACACACCGACAACACACACACACACACACACCGACAACACACACACACACACACACACACCGACAACACACACACACACACACACTGACAACACACACACACACACACCGATAACACACACACACACACCGACAACACACACACACACACACACCGACAACACACACACACCGACAACACACACACACACACACACACACACACACACACCGACAACACACACACACACACACACACACCGACAACACCCACACACACAACACACACACACACACCGACAACACACACACACACACACCGACAACACACACACACACACCGACAACACACACACACACACACCGACAACACACACACACACACACACACACAGACAACACACACACACAGACAACACATACACACACACCGACAACACACACACACACACACCGACAACACAGACACACACACACACCGACAACACACACACACACACACACACACACACACCGATAACACACAGACACACACTGACAACACACACACACACACACACACACACACACCGACAACACACACACACACACACACACCGACAACACACAAACACACACACACACACCGACAACACACACACACAGACAACACACACACACACACCGACAGCACACACACACACACACACCGACAACACACACACACACACAACACACACACACACACACCGACAACACACACACACACACCGACAACACACACACACACACACCGACAACACACACACACAAACACCGACAACACACACACACACACCGACAACACACACACACACACACCGACAACACACACACACCAACAACACACACACACACACACACACACACACACCGACAACATACACACACACACACACACACCGACAACACACACACACACAACACACACACACACACCGACAACACACACACACACACACCGACAACACACACACACACACCGACAACACACACACACACACCGACAACACACACACACACACACACACCGACAACACACACACACCGACAACACACACACACACCGACAACACACACACACACACACTGACAACACACACACACACACCGACAACACACACACACACACACCGACAACACAGACACACACCGACAACACACACACACACAACACACAAACACCGACAACACACACACACACCGACAACACACACACACACACACACCGACAACACACACACACACACACCGACAACACACACACACACACACACACACACACACACACACACACCGACTACACACACACACACACACCGACAACACACACACACACACACCGACAACACACACACACACACACACCGACAACACACACACACACACACACCGACAACACACACACACACACACACTGACAACACACACACACACACACCGACAACACACACACACACACCGACAACACACACACACACACACCGACAACACACACACACCGACAACACACACACACACACACACACACACACCGACAACACACACACACACACACACACACCGACAACACACACACACAGACAACACACACACACACACCGACAGCACACACACACACACACACCGACAGCACACACACACACACACACCGACAACACACACACACACACACCGACAACACCCACACACAACACACACACACACACCGACAACACACACACACACACACCGACAACACACACACACACACCGACAACACACACACACACACCGACAACACACACACACACACACACACACACAGACAACACACACACACAGACAACACATACACACACACCGACAACTCACACACACACACCGACAACACAGACACACACACACACCGACAACACACACACACACACACCGATAACACACAGACACACACTGACAACACACACACACACACACACACACCAACAACACACACACACACACACACCGACAACACACACACACACACACACACCGACAACACACACACACAGACAACACACACACACACACTGACAGCACACACACACACACACACCGACAACACACACACACACAACACACACACACACACACCGACAACACACACACACACACCGACAACACACACACACACACACCGACAACACACACACACACACACACTGACAACACACACACACACACACCGATAACACACACACACACACCGACAACACACACACACACACACACCGACAACACACACACACCGACAACACACACACACACACACACACACACACACCGACAACACACACACACACACACACACACACCGACAACACCCACACACACAACACACACACACACACCGACAACACACACACACACACACCGACAACACACACACACACACCGACAACACACACACACACACACACACCGACAACACACACACACACACACACACAGACAACACACACACACAGACAACACATACACACACACCGACAACACACACACACACACACCGACAACACAGACACACACACACACCGACAACACACACACACACACACACACACACACCGATAACACACAGACACACACTGACAACACACACACACACACACACACACACACACCGACAACACACACACACACACACACCGACAACACACAAACACACACACACACACCGACAACACACACACACAGACAACACACACACACACACCGACAGCACACACACACACACACACCGACAACACACACACACACACAACACACACACACACACACCGACAACACACACACACACACCGACAACACACATACACACACACCGACAACACACACACACAAACACCGACAACACACACACACACACCGACAACACACACACACACACACCGACAACACACACACACCAACAACACACACACACACACACACACACACACACCGACAACACACACACACACACACACACACCGACAACACACACACACACAACACACACACACACATCGACAACACACACACACACACACCGACAACACACACACACACACCGACAACACACACACACACACCGACAACACACACACACACACACACACCGACAACACACACACACCGACAACACACACACACACCGACAACACACACACACACACACTGACAACACACACACACACACCGACAACACACACACACACACACCGACAACACAGACACACACCGACAACACACACACACACAACACACAAACACCGACAACACACACACACACCGACAACACACACACACACACACACCGACAACACACACACACACACACCGACAACAAACACACACACACACACACACACACACACACACACCGACTACACACACACACACACACCGACAACACACACACACACACACCGACAACACACACACACACACACACCGACAACACACACACACACACACACCGACAACACACACACACACACACACACACTGACAACACACACACACACACACCGACAACACACACACACACACCGACAACACACACACACACACACCGACAACACACACACACCGACAACACACACACACACACACACACACACACCGACAACACACACACACACACACACACACCGACAACACACACACACACAACACACACACACACACCGACAACACACACACACACACACTGACAACACACACACACACACCGACAACACACACACACACACCGACAACACACACACACACACACAGACACCACACACACACAGACAACACATACACACACACCGACAACACACACACACACACACACCGACAACACAGACACACACACACACCGACAACACACACACACACACACACACACCGATAACACACAGACATACACTGACAACACACACACACACACACACACACACCGACAACACACACACACACACACACCGACAACACACACACACACACACACACACCGACAACACACACACACAGACAACACACACACACACACCGACAGCACACACACACACACACACCGACAGCACACACACACACACACACCGACAACACACACACACACACACCGACAACACCCACACACAACACACACACACACACCGACAACACACACACACACACACCGACAACACACACACACACACCGACAACACACACACACACACCGACAACACACACACACACACACACACAGACAACACACACACACAGACAACACATACACACACACCGACAACTCACACACACACACCGACAACACAGACACACACACACCGACAACACACACACACACACACCGATAACACACAGACACACACTGACAACACACACACACACACACACACACCAACAACACACACACACACACACACCGACAACACACACACACACACACCGACAACACACACACACAGACAACACACACACACACACCGACAGCACACACACACACACACACCGACAACACACACACACACAACACACACACACACACACCGACAACACACACACACACACCGACAACACACACACACACACACCGACAACACACACAAACACACACACACAGACAACACACACACACAGACAACACATACACACACACCGACAACACACACACACACACACCGACAACACAGACACACACACACACTGACAACACACACACACACACACACACACACACACCGATAACACACAGACACACACTGACAACACACACACACACACACACACACACACACCGACAACACACACACACACACACACACCGACAACACACAAACACACACACACACACCGACAACACACACACACAGACAACACACACACACACACCGACAGCACACACACACACACACACCGACAACACACACACACACACAACACACACACACACACACCGACAACACACACACACACACCGACAACACACACACACACACACCGACAACACACACACACAAACACCGACAACACACACACACACACCGACAACACACACACACACCGACAACACACACACACCAACAACACACACACACACACACACACACACACACCGACAACACACACACACACACACACACACCGACAACACACACACACACAACACACACACACACACCGACAACACACACACACACACACCGACAACACACACACACACACCGACAACACACACACACACACCGACAACACACACACACACACACACACCGACAACACACACACACCGACAACACACACACACACCGACAACACACACACACACACACTGACAACACACACACACACACCGACAACACACACACACACACACCGACAACACAGACACACACCGACAACACACACACACACAACACACAAACACCGACAACACACACACACACCGACAACACACACACACACACACACCGACAACACACACACACACACACCGACAACACACACACACACACACACACACACACACACACACACACCGACTACACACACACACACACACACCGACAACACACACACACACACACCGACAACACACACACACACACCGACAACACACACACACACACACACCGACAACACACACACACACACACACTGACAACACACACACACACACACCGACAACACACACACACACACCGACAACACACACACACACACACCGACAACACACACACACCGACAACACACACACACACACACACACACACACCGACAACACACACACACACACACACCGACAACACACACACACACAACACACACACACACACCGACAACACACACACACACACACTGACAACACACACACACACACCGACAACACACACACACACACCGACAACACACACACACACACACACAGACAACACATACACACACACCGACAACACACACACACACACCGACAACACACACACACACACCGACAACACACACACACACACACCGACAACACACACACACCGACAACACACACACACACACACACACACACACCGACAACACACACACACACACACACCGACAACACACACACACACAACACACACACACACACCGACAACACACACACACACACACTGACAACACACACACACACACCGACAACACACACACACACACCGACAACACACACACACACACACACAGACAACACATACACACACACCGACAACACACACACACACACACACCGACAACACAGACACACACACACACCGACAACACACACACACACACACACACCGATAACACACAGACACACACTGACAACACACACACACACACACACACACACACACCGACAACACACACACACACACACACCGACAACACACACACACACACACACACACCGACAACACACACACACAGACAACACACACACACACACCGACAGCACACACACACACACACACCGACAGCACACACACACACACACACCGACAACACACACACACACACACACACACACCGACAACACCCACACACAACACACACACACACACCGACAACACACACACACACACACCGACAACACACACACACACACCGACAACACACACACACACACCGACAACACACACACACACACACACACAGACAACACACACACACAGACAACACATACACACACACCGACAACACACACACACACACCGACAACACAGACACACACACACACCGACAACACACACACACACACACCGATAACACACAGACACACACTGACAACACACACACACACACACACACACACACCAACAACACACACACACACACACACCGACAACACACACACACACACACACACCGACAACACACACACACAGACAACACACACACACACACCGACAACACACACACACACACACACCGACAACACACACACACACAACACACACACACACACACCGACAACACACACACACACACCGACAACACACACACACACACACCGACAACACACACACACACACACACACCGACAACACACACACACACACCGACCACACACACACACACACACCGACAACACACACACACACACACACCGACAACACACACACACACACCGACCACACACACACACACACACCGACAACACACCGACAACACACACACACACACCGACAACACACACACACCGACAACACACAAACACACACACCGACAACACACACACACACACCGACAACACACACACACACACAGACACACACACCGACAACACACACACACACACCGACAACACATACACACACACACCGACAACACACACACACACACACCGACAACACACATACACACACAGACACACACACCGACAACACATACACACACACACCGACAACACACACACACACACACCGACAACACACACACACACCGACAACACACACACACACAACACACACACACACACAGACAACACACACACACACACCGACAACACACACACTCACACACTGACAACACACACACACACACACCGACAACACACACACACACACACCGACAACACACACACACACACACACCGACAACACACACACACCGACAACACACACACACACACACCGACAACACACACACACCGACAACACACACACACACAACACCGACAACACACACACACCCGACAACACACACACACACACCGACAACACACACACACACACCGACAACACACACACACACACCGACAACACACACACACAAACACCAGCAACACACAAACACACCGACAACACACACACACACCGACAACACACACACACACACCGACAACACACACACACACCGACAACACACACACACACACACACACACACCGACAACACACACACACACACACTGACAACACACACACACACAACACACACACACACACTGACAACACACACACACACACCGACAACACACACACACACACACCGACAACACACACACACACACCGACAACACAGACACACACACACACCGACAACACACACACACACACACCGACAACACACACACACACACTGACAACACACACACACACACCGACAACACACACACACACCGACAACACACACACACACACACCGACAACACACACAAACACACACACCGACAACACACACACACACACACACACACCGACAACACACACACACACACACAACACACACACACACACCGACAACACACACACACACACACCGACAACACACACACACAAACACACCGACAACACACACACACACACACACCGACAACACACACACACACCGACAACACACACACACACCGACAACACACACACACACACACCGACAACACACACACACACACACCGACAACACACACACACACACACACACCCACACACTGACAACACACACACACACACACACACCGACAACACACACACACACACCGACAACACACACACACACACACACCGACAACACACACACACCGACAACACACACACACACACACACACACACACCGACAACACACACACACACACACCGACAACACACACACACACAACACACACACACCGACAACACACACACACACACACCAACAACACAGACACACACACCGACAACACACACACAAACACACCGACATCACACACACACACACACACCGACAACACACACACACCGACAACACACACACACACCGACAACACACACACACACACACACTGACAACACACACACACACCGACAACACACAAAAACACACACCGACAACACACACACACACACACTGACAACAAACACACACACACCGACAACACACACACACACACACACCGACAACACACACACACCGACAACACACACACACACACACACACACACACACACACACACCGACAACACACACACACCGACAACACACACACACAACACACACACACACACCGACAACACAGACACACACCGACAACACACACACACACAACACACAAACACCGACAACACACACACACACCGACAACACACACACACACACACACCGACAACACACACACACACACACCGACAACACACACACACACAAACACACACACCGACTACACACACACACACCGACAACACACACACACACACACCGAAAACACACACACACACACCGACAACACACACACACACACACACACACATCGACAACACACACACACACACCGACAACACACACACACACACACCGACAACACACACACACACACACCGACAACACACACACACACACCGACAACACAGACACACACACACACCGACAACACACACACACACACACCGACAACACACACACACACACTGACAACACACACACACACACACACCGACAACACACACACACACCGACAACACACACACACACACACCGACAACACACACAAACACACACACCGACAACACACACACACACACACACACACCGACAACACACACACACACACACAACACACACACACACACCGACAACACACACACACACACACCGACAACACACACACACAAACACACCGACAACACACACACACACACACACCGACAACACACACACACACCGACAACACACACAAACACACACCGACAACACACACACACACACACCGACAACACACACACACACACACACACACACACACTGACAACACACACACACACACACACACCGACAACACACACACACACCGACAACACAGACACACACACACACCGACAACACACACACACACACACACCGACAACACACACACACACACTGACAACACACACACACACACACACCGACAACACACACACACACCGACAACACACACACACACACACCGACAACACACACAAACACACACACCGACAACACACACACACACACACACACACCGACAACACACACACACACACACAACACACACACACACACCGACAACACACACACACACACACCGACAACACACACACACAAACACACCGACAACACACACACACACACCGACAACACACACACACACCGACAACACACACACACACCGACAACACACACACACACACACCGACAACACACACACACACACACCGACAACACACACACACACACACACACACACACTGACAACACACACACACACACACCGACAACACACACACACACACCGACAACACACACACACACACACACCGACAACACACACACACCGACAACACACACACACACACACACACACACACCGACAACACACACACACACACACCGACAACACACACACACACAACACACACACACACACCGACAACACACACACACACACACCAACAACACAGACACACACACCGACAACACACACACAAACACACCGACATCACACACACACACACACACCGACAACACACACACACCGACAACACACACACACACCGACAACACACACACACACACACTGACAACACACACACACACCGACAACACACAAAAACACACACCGACAACACACACACACACACACTGACAACAAACACACACACACCGACAACACACACACACACACACACCGACAACACACACACACCGACAACACACACACACACACACACACCGACAACACACACACACCGACAACACACACACACACAACACACACACACACACCGACAACACAGACACACACCGACAACACACACACACACAACACACAAACACCGACAACACACACACACACCGACAACACACACACACACACACCGACAACACACACACACACACACCGACAACACACACACACACAAACACACACACCGACTAAACACACACACACCGACAACACACACACACACACCGAAAACACACACACACCGACAACACACACACACACACACACCGACAACACACACACACACACACACTGACAACACACACACACACACACCGACAACACACACACACACACCGACAACACACACACACACACACCGACAACACACACACACCGACAACACACACACACACACACACACACACACCGACAACACACACACACACACACACCGACAACACACACACACACAACACACACACACACACCGACAACACACACACACACACACTGACAACACACACACACACACCGACAACACACACACACACACCGACAACACACACACACACACACACAGACAACACATACACACACACCGACAACACACACACACACACCGACAACACACACACACACACCGACAACACACACACACACACACCGACAACACACACACACCGACAACACACACACACACACACACACACACACCGACAACACACACACACACACACACCGACAACACACACACACACAACACACACACACACACCGACAACACACACACACACACACTGACAACACACACACACACACCGACAACACACACACACACACCGACAACACACACACACACACACACAGACAACACATACACACACACCGACAACACACACACACACACACACCGACAACACAGACACACACACACACCGACAACACACACACACACACACACACCGATAACACACAGACACACACTGACAACACACACACACACACACACACACACACACCGACAACACACACACACACACACACCGACAACACACACACACACACACACACACCGACAACACACACACACAGACAACACACACACACACACCGACAGCACACACACACACACACACCGACAGCACACACACACACACACACCGACAACACACACACACACACACACACACACCGACAACACCCACACACAACACACACACACACACCGACAACACACACACACACACACCGACAACACACACACACACACCGACAACACACACACACACACCGACAACACACACACACACACACACACAGACAACACACACACACAGACAACACATACACACACACCGACAACACACACACACACACCGACAACACAGACACACACACACACCGACAACACACACACACACACACACACACACACACCGATCAACACACAGACACACACTGACAACACACACACACCACACACACACACACACACCGACAACACACACACACACTCACACACCGACAACACACAAACACACACACACACACCGACAACACACACACACAGACAAACACACACACACACACCGACAACGCACACACACACACACACCGACAACACACACACACACACAACACACACACACACACACCGACAACACACACACACACACCGACAACACACACACACACACACCGACAACACACACACACACACACACACACACCGACAACACACACACACACACCGACCACACACACACACACACCGACAACACACACCGACAACACACACACACCCACAACACACACACACACACCGAGCCACACACACACACACACACACACACACACCGACAACACACACACACACACCGACAACACACACACACCGACCCGCACACACACACACACACCGACAACACACACACGACACACACGACACACACACACACACACTGACAACACACACACACCGACAACACACACACACACACCGACAACACATACACACACACACACCGACGACACACACACACACACACACCGACAACACACACACACGCACACAGACACACACACCGACAACACACACACACACACACCGACAACACACACACACACACACCGACAACACACACACACACCGACTACACACACACACACCGACAACACACACACACACACACCGACAACACACACACACACACACACCGACAACACACACACTCACACCCACCGACAACACACACACACACACACACTGACAACACACACACACACACACCGACAACACACACACACACACCGACAACACACACACACACACACCGACAACACACACACACCGACAACACACACACACACACACACACACACCGACAACACACACACACACACACCGACAACACACACACACACCACACACACACACACACCGACAACACACACACACACACACTGACAACACACACACACACACCGATAACACACACACACACACACCGACAACACACACACACACACACACAGACAACACACACACACAGACAACACATACACACACACCGACAACACACACACGCACACACACCGACAACACAGACACACACACACACCGACAACACACACACACACACACCGATAACACACAGACACACACTGACAACACACACACACACACACACACACACCGACAACACACACACACACACCGACAACACACACACACACACACCGACAACACACACACACAGACAACACACACACACACACCGACAGCACACACACACACACACACCGACAGCACACACACACACACACACCGACAACACACACACACACACACACACACCGACAACACACACACACACACACCGACAACACACACACACACACCGACAACACACACACACACACCGACAACACACACACACACACAGACAACACACACACACAGACAACACATACACACACACCGACAACACACACACACACACCGACAACACAGACACACACACACACACCGACAACACACACACACACACACTGATAACACACAGACACACACTGACAACACACACACACACACACACACACACACCAACAACACACACACACACACACACCGACAACACACACACACACACACACACACCGACAACACACACACACAGACAACACACACACACACACCGACAGCACACACACACACACACACCGACAACACACACACACACAACACACACACACACACACCGACAACACACACACACACACCGACAACACACACACACACACACCGACAACACACACACACACACACCGACAACACACACACACACACCGACCACACACACACACACACACCGACAACACACCGACAACACACACACACACACCGACAACACACACACACCGACAACACACAAACACACACACCGACAACACACACACACACACCGACAACACACACACACACACAGACACACACACCGACAACACACACACACACACCGACAACACATACACACACACACCGACAACACACACACACACACACCGACAACACACACACACACACAGACACACACACCGACAACACACACACACACACCGACAACACATACACACACACCGACAACACACACACACACACACCGACAACACACACACACACCGACAACACACACACACACAACACACACACACACACAGACAACACACACACACACACCGACAACACACACACACACACACTGACAACACACACACACACACACCGACAACACACACACACACACACCGACAACACACACACACACACACACCGACAACACACACACACCGACAACACACACACACACACACCGACAACACACACACACCGACAACACACACACACACAACACCGACAACACACACACACACACCGACAACACACACACACCCGACAACACACACACACACACCGACAACACACACACACACACCGACAACACACACACACACACCGACAACACACACACACACAAACACCAGCAACACACAAACACACCGACAACACACACACACACCGACAACACACACACACACACCGACAACACACACACACACCGACAACACACACACACACACACACACACACCGACAACACACACACACACACACTGACAACACACACACACACAACACACACACACACCGACAACACACACACACACACACCGACAACACACACACACACCGACAACACACACACACACACCGACAACACAGACACACACACACACCGACAACACACACACACACACACCGACAACACACACACACACACTGACAACACACACACACACACACACCGACAACACACACACACACCGACAACACACACACACACACACCGACAACACACACAAACACACACACCGACAACACACACACACACACACACCGACAACACACACACACACACACACAACACACACACACACACCGACAACACACACACACACACACCGACAACACACACACACAAACACACCGACAACACACACACACACACACACACCGACAACACACACACACCGAGAACACACACACACACACACCGACAACACACACACACACGCACCGACAACACACACACACACACCGACAACACACACACACACAACACACACACACCGACAACACACACACACACCGACAACACACACACACACACACACACCGACAACACACACACACACACCGACAACACACACACACACACACACCGACAACACACACACACACACACCGACAACACACACACACACCGACAACACACACACACACACACACCGACAACACACACACACCGACAACACACACACACACACACACTGACAACACACACACACACACACACCGACAACACACACACACACACCGACAACACACACACACACACACACCGACAACACACACACACCGACAACACACACACACACACACACACACCGACAACACACACACACACCGACAACACACACAAACACAACACACACACCGACAACACACACACACACACACCAACAACACAGACACACACACCGACAACACACACACACACACAGACACACACACCGACAACACACACACACATACCGACAACACATACACACACACACCGACAACACACACACACACACACCGACAACACACACACACACCGACAACACACACACACACAACACACACACACACACAGACAACACACACACACACACCGACAACACACACACACACACACTGACAACACTCACACACACACACCGACAACACACACACACACACACCGACAACACACACACACACACACACCGACAACACACACACACCGACAACACACACACACACACACCGACAACACACACACACTGACAACACACACACACACAACACCGACAACACACACACACACACCGACAACACACACACACCCGACAACACACACACACACACCGACAACACACACACACACACCGACAACACACACACACACACCGACAACACACACACACACAAACACCAGCAACACACAAACACACCGACAACACACACACACACCGACAACACACACACACACACCGACAACACACACACACACCGACAACACACACACACACACACACACACACCGACAACACACACACACACACACCGACAACACACACACACACACACCGACAACACACACACACACACCGACAACACAGACACACACACACACCGACAACACACACACACACACACCGACAACACACACACACACACTGACAACACACACACACACACACACCGACAACACACACACACACCGACAACACACACACACACACACCGACAACACACACAAACACACACACCGACAACACACACACACACACACACCGACAACACACACACACACACACAACACACACACACACACCGACAACACACACACACACACACCGACAACACACACACACAAACACACCGACAACACACACACACACACACACCGACAACACACACACACCGAGAACACACACACACACACACCGACAACACACACACACACGCACCGACAACACACACACACACACCGACAACACACACACACACAACACACACACACCGACAACACACACACACACCGACAACACACACACACACACACACACCGACAACACACACACACACACCGACAACACACACACACACACACACCGACAACACACACACACACACACCGACAACACACACACACACCGACAACACACACACACACACACACCGACAACACACACACACCGACAACACACACACACACACACACTGACAACACACACACACACACACACCGACAACACACACACACACACCGACAACACACACACACACACACACCGACAACACACACACACCGACAACACACACACACACACACACCGACAACACACACACACACACACCGACAACACACACAAACACAACACACACACACACACACCGACAACACACACACACACACACCAACAACACAGACACACACACCGACAACACACACACACCGACAACACACACACACACACACACACACACACCGACAACACACACACACACACACACACACCGACAACACACACACACACAACACACACACACACACCGACAACACACACACACACACACTGACAGCACACACACACACACCGACAACACACACACACACACCGACAACACACACACACACACACACAGACAACACACACACACAGACAACACATACACACACACCGACAACACACACACACACACACACCGACAACACAGACACACACACACACCGACAACACACACACACACACACCGATAACACACAGACACACACTGACAACACACACACACACACACCGACAACACACACACACACACCGACAACACACACACACACACACCGACAACACACACACACAGACAACACACACACACACACCGACAGCACACACACACACACACACCGACAGCACACACACACACACACACCGACAACACACACACACACACACACACACCGACAACACCCACACACAACACACACACACACACCGACAACACACACACACACACACCGACAACACACACACACACACCGACAACACACACACACACACCGACAACACACACACACACACACACACAGACAACACACACACACAGACAACACATACACACACACCGACAACACACACACACACACCGACAACACAGACACACACACACACCGACAACACACACACACACACACCGATAACACACAGACACACACTGACAACACACACACACACACACACACACACCAACAACACACACACACACACCGACAACACACACACACACACACACACACACCGACAACACACACACACAGACAACACACACACACACACCGACAGCACACACACACACACACACCGACAACACACACACACACAACACACACACACACACACCGACAACACACACACACACACCGACAACACACACACACACACACCGACAACACACACACACACACACACCGACAACACACACACACACACCGACCACACACACACACACACACCGACAACACACCGACAACACACACACACACACCGACAACACACACACACCGACAACACACAAACACACACACCGACAACACACACACACACACAGACACACACACCGACAACACACACACACACACCGACAACACATACACACACACACCGACAACACACACACACACACACCGACAACACACACACACACACAGACACACACACCGACAACACACACACACACACCGACAACACATACACACACACACCGACAACACACACACACACACACCGACAGCACACACACACACCGACAACACACACACACACAACACACACACACACACAGACAACACACACACACACACCGACAACACACACACACACACACTGACAACACACACACACACACACCGACTACACACACACACACACACCGACAACACACACACACACACACACCGACAACACACACACACCGACAACACACACACACACACACCGACAACACACACACACCGACAACACACACACACACAACACCGACAACACACACACACACACCGACAACACACACACACCCGACAACACACACACACACACCGACAACACACACACACACACCGACAACACACACACACACACCGACAACACACACACACACAAACACCAGCAACACACAAACACACCGACAACACACACACACACCGACAACACACACACACACACACACCGACAACACACACACACCGACAACACACACACACACACACACACCGACAACACACACACACACACACTGACAACACACACACACACAACACACACACACACCGACAACACACACACACACACACCGACAACACACACACACACACACCGACAACACACACACACACACCGACAACACAGACACACACACACACCGACAACACACACACACACACACCGACAACACACACACACACACTGACAACCCACACACACACACACACCGACAACACACACACACACCGACAACACACACACACACACACCGACAACACACACAAACACACACACCGACAACACACACACACACACACACCGACAACACACACACACACACACAACACACACACACACACCGACAACACACACACACACACACCGACAACACACACACACAAACACACCGACAACACACACACACACACACACACCGACAACACACACACACCGAGAACACACACACACACACACCGACAACACACACACACACGCACCGACAACACACACACACACACCGACAACACACACATACACAACACACACACACCGACAACACACACACACACCGACAACACACACACACACACACACACCGACAACACACACACACACTCCGACAACACACACACACACACACACCGACAAAACACACACACACACACCGACAACACACACACACACCGACAACACACACACACACACACCGACAACACACACACACCGACAACACACACACACACACACACTGACAACACACACACACACACACACCGACAACACACACACACACACTGACAACACACACACACACACACCGACAACACACACACACCGACAACACACACACACACACACACCGACAACACACACAAACACAACACACACACACACACCGACAACACACACACACACACACCAACAACACAGACACACACACCGACAACACACACACACACACACCGACATCACACACACACACACACACACACCGACAACACACACACACCGACAACACACACACACACCGACAACACACACACACACACACCGACAACACACACACACACACCGACAACACACAAACACACACACACCGACAACACACACACACACACTGACAACACACACACACACACCGACAACACACACACACACACACACCGACAACACACACACACCGACAACACACACACACACACACACACACACACACCGTCAACACACACACACCGACAACACACACACACAACACACACACACACACTGACAACACACACACACACACCGACAACACACACACACACCGACAACACACACACACACAACACACAAACACCGACAACACACACACACACCGACAACACACACACACACACCGACAACACACACACACACACACCGACAACACACACACACACACACACACACACACACACACACCGACTACACACACACACACCGACAACACACACACACACACACCGACAACACACACACACACACACACACACCGACAACACACACACACACACACACCGACAACACACACACACACACACACTGACAACACACACACACACACCGACAACACACACACACACACCGACAACACACACACACACACACCGACAACACACACACACCGACAACACACACACACACACACACACACACACACCGACAACACACACACACACACACACACACACCGACAACACACACACACACAACACACACACACACACCGACAACACACACACACACACCGACAACACACACACACACACCGACAACACACACACACACACCGACAACACACACACACACACACCGACAACACAGACACACACACACACCGACAACACACACACACACACACACCGATAACACACAGACACACACTGACAACACACACACACACACACACCGACAACACACACACACACACGCACCGACAACACACACACACACACCGACAACACACACACACACACACACACACACCGACAACACACACACACCGACAACACACACACAACACACACACACACACCGACAACACACACACACACACACCGACAACACAGACACACACCGACAACACACACACACACAACACACAAACACCGACAACACACACACACACCGACAACACACACACACACACACACCGACAACACACACACACACACACCGACAACACACACACACAAACACACACACCGACTACACACACACACACCGACAACACACACACACACACACCGACAACACACACACACACACACACCGACAACACACACACACACACACACACACACACCGACATACACACACACACACACACACTGACAACACACACACACACACACACCGACAACACACACACACACACCGACAACACACACACACACACACACCGACAACACACACACACCGACAACACACACACACACACACACACACACACACCGACAACACACACACACACACACACCGACAACACCCACACACACAACACACACACACACACCGACCACATATACACACACACACCGACAACACACACACACACACCGACAACACACACACACACACCGACAACACACACACACACACACAGACAACACACACGCACAGACAACACATACACACACACCGACAACACACACACACACACACCGACAACACAGACACACACACACACCGACAACACACACACACACACACACACCGATAACACACAGACACACACTGACAACACACACACACACACACACACACACACCGACAACACACACACACACACACACCGACAACACACACACACACACACACACACACCGACAACACACACACACAGACAACACACACACACACACCGACAGCACACACACACACACACACCGACAACACACACACACACACAACACACACACACACACACCGACAACACACACACACACACCGACAACACACACACACACACACCGACAACACACACACACACCGACAACACACACACACACCGACAACACACACACACACACACCGACAACACACACACACACAACACACACACACACACACACACACACACACACACACCGACAACACACACACACACACACACACACCGACAACACACACACACACAACACACACACACACACCGACAACACACACACACACACACCGACAACACACACACACACACCGACAACACACACACACACACCGACAACACACACACACACACACACACCGACAACACACACACACACCGACAACACACACACACACACACACTGACAACACACACACACACCGACAACACACAAACACACACACACCGACAACACACACACACACACACTGACAACACACACACACACACCGACAACACACACACACACACACACACACCGACAACACACACACACCGACAACACACACACACACACACACACACACACACACACCGACAACACACACACACTGACAACACACACACACAACACACACACACACCGACAACACACACACACACACACCGACAACACAGACACACACCGACAACACACACACACACACAACACACAAACACCGACAACACACACACACACCGACAACACACACACACACACCGACAACACACACACACACACCGACAACACACACACACACACAAACACACACACCGACTACACACACACACACCGACAACACACACACACACACACCGACAACACACACACACACACACACCGACAACACACACACACACACACACACACACACACCGACAACACACACACACACACACACTGACAACACACACACACACACACCGACAACACACACACACACACCGACAACACACACACACACACACACCGACAACACACACACACCGACAACACACACACACACACACACACACACACCGACAACACACACACACACACACACCGACAACACCCACACACACAACACACACACACACACCGACAACACACACACACACACACCGACAACACACACACACACCGACAACACACACACACACACACCGACAACACACACACACACACACACCGACAACACACACACACACACACACACACACACACTGACAACACACACACACACACACACACACCGACAACACACACACACACACCGACAACACACACACACACACACACCGACAACACACACACACCGACAACACACACACACACACACACACACACCGACAACACACACACACACACACAGACAACACACACACACACAACACACACACACACACCGACAACACACACACACACACACCAACAACACAGACACACACACCGACAACACACACACAAACACACCGACATCACACACACACACACACACCGACAACACACACACACCGACAACACACACACACACCGACAACACACACACACACATACTGACAACACACACACACACACCGACAACACACAAACACACACACACCGACAACACACACACACACACACTGACAACACACACACACACACCGACAACACACACACACACACACACCGACAACACACACACACCGACAACACACACACACACACACACACACACACACACACCGACAACACACACACACCGACAACACACACACACAACACACACACACACACACACCGACAACACACACACACACACACCGACAACACAGACACACAGCGACAACACACACACACACAACACACAAACACCGACAACACACACACACACCGACAACACACACACACACACACACCGACAACACACACACACACACACCGACAACACACACACACACACACAAACACACACACCGACTACACACACACACACCGACAACACACACACACACACACCGACAACACACACACACACACACACCGACAACACACACACACACACACACACACACACCGACAACACACACACACACACACACTGACAACACACACACACACACACCGACAACACACACACACACACCGACAACACACACACACACACACACCGACAACACACACACACCGACAACACACACACACACACACACACACACACACCGACAACACACACACACACACACACACACCGACAACACCCACACACACAACACACACACACACACCGACAACACACACACACACACACCGACAACACACACACACACACCGACAACACACACACACACACACCGACAACACACACACACACACACACACAGACAACACACACACACAGACAACACATACACACACACCGACAACACACACACACACACACCGACAACACAGACACACACACACACCGACAACACACACACACACACACACACCGATAACACACAGACACACACTGACAACACACACACACACACACACACACACACCGACAACACACACACACACACACACCGACAACACACACACACACACACACACACCGACAACACACACACACAGACAACACACACACACACACCGACAACACACACACACACACAACACACACACACACACACCGACAACACACACACACACACCGACAACACACACACACACACACCGACAACACACACACACAAACACCGACAACACACACACACACACCGACAACACACACACACACACACCGACAACACACACACACCAACAACACACACACACACACACACACACACACCGACAACACACACACACACACACACACACCGACAACACACACACACACAACACACACACACACACCGACAACACACACACACACACACCGACAACACACACACACACACCGACAACACACACACACACACACACCCCGACAACACACACACACCGACAACACACACACACACCGACAACACACACACACACACACTGACAACACACACACACACACCGACAACACACACACACACACACCGACAACACAGACACACACCGACAACACACACACACACAACACACAAACACCGACAACACACACACACACCGACAACACACACACACACACACACCGACAACACACACACACACACACCGACAACACACACACACACACACACACACACACACCGACTACACACACACACACACACCGACAACACACACACACACACACCGACAACACACACACACACACACACCGACAACACACACACACACACACACCGACAACACACACACACACACACACTGACAACACACACACACACACACCGACAACACACACACACACACCGACAACACACACACACACACACCGACAACACACACACACCGACAACACACACACACACACACACACACACACCGACAACACACACACACACACACACACACACCGACAACACACACACACACAACACACACACACACACCGACAACACACACACACACACACTGACAACACACACACACACACCGACAACACACACACACACACCGACAACACACACACACACACACACAGACAACACACACACACAGACAACACATACACACACACCGACAACACACACACACACACACACCGACAACACAGACACACACACACACCGACAACACACACACACACACCGATAACACACAGACACACACTGACAACACACACACACACACACACACACACACACCGACAACACACACACACACACACACCGACAACACACACACACACACACACACACCGACAACACACACACACAGACAACACACACACACACACCGACAGCACACACACACACACACACCGACAGCACACACACACACACACACACCGACAACACACACACACACACACACACACCGACAACACCCACACACAACACACACACACACACCGACAACACACACACACACACACACCGACAACACACACACACACACCGACAACACACACACACACACCGACAACACACACACAGACAACACACACACACAGACAACACATACACACACACCGACAACACACACACACACACCGACAACACAGACACACACACACACCGACAACACACACACACACACACCGATAACACACAGACACACACTGACAACACACACACACCACACACCACACACCACCACACACACACACACACCCGACACACACACACACACACACACCGACAACACACACACACAGACAACACACACACACACACCGACAGCACACACACACACACACACCGCCAACACACACACACACAACACACACACACACACACCGACAACACACACACACACACCGACAACACACACACACACACACCGACAACACACACACACACACACACCGACAACACACACACACACACCGACCACACACACACACACACACCGACAACACACCGACAACACACACACACACACCGACAACACACACACACCGACAACACACACACACACACCGACAACACACACACACACACAGACACACACACCGACAACACACACACACACACCGACAACACATACACACACACACCGACAACACACACACACACACACCGACAACACACATACACACACAGACACACACACCGACAACACACACACACACACCGACAACACATACACACACACACCGACAACACACACACACACACACCGACAACACACACACACACCGACAACACACACACACACAACACACACACACACACAGACAACACACACACACACACCGACAACACACACACACACACACTGACAACACACACACACACACACCGACAACACACACACACACACACCGACAACACACACACACACACACACCGACAACACACACACACCGACAACACACACACACACACACCGACAACACACACACACCGACAACACACACACACACAACACCGACAACACACACACACACACCGACAACACACACACACCCGACAACACACACACACACACCGACAACACACACACACACACCGACAACACACATACACACACCGACAACACACACACACAAACACCAGCAACACACAAACACACCGACAACACACACACACACCGACAACACACACACACACACCGACAACACACACACACACCGACAACACACACACACACACACACACACCGACAACACACACACACACACACACTGACAACACACACACACACAACACACACACACACACCGACAACACACACACACACACACCGACAACACACACACACACACACCGACAACACACACACACACACCGACAACACAGACACACACACACACCGACAACACACACACACACACACCGACAACACACACACACACACTGACAACACACACACACACACACACCGACAACACACACACACACCGACAACACACACACACACACACCGACAACACACACAAACACACACACCGACAACACACACACACACACACACACACCGACAACACACACACACACACACAACACACACACACACACCGACAACACACACACACACACCGACAACACACACACACAAACACACCGACAACACACACACACACACACCGACAACACACACACACACCGACAACACACACACACACCGACAACACACACACACACACACCGACAACACACACACACACACACCGACAACACACACACACACACACACACACACACTGACAACACACACACACACACACACACCGACAACACACACACACACACACCGACAACACACACACACACACACACCGACAACACACACACACCGACAACACACACACACACACACACACACACACCGACAACACACACACACACACACCGACAACACACACACACACAACACACACACACCGACAACACACACACACACACACAAACAACACAGACACACACACCGACAACACACACACAAACACACCGACATCACACACACACACCGACAACACACACACACCGACAACACACACACACACCGACAACACACACACACACACACTGACAACACACACACACACCGACAACACACAAAAACACACACCGACAACACACACACACACACACTGACAACAAACACACACACACCGACAACACACACACACACACACACCGACAACACACACACACCGACAACACACACACACACACACACACACACACACACACACACCGACAACACACACACACCGACAACACACACACACAACACACACACACACACCGACAACACACACACACACACACCGACAACACAGACACACACCGACAACACACACACACACAACACACAAACACCGACAACACACACACACACCGACAACACACACACACACACACACCGACAACACACACACACACACACCGACAACACACACACACAAACACACACACCGACTACACACACACACACCGACAACACACACACACACACACCGAAAACACACACACACACACACACCGACAACACACACACACACACACACACACACACCGACAACACACACACACACACACACCGACAACACACACACACACACACCGACAACACACACACACACACACCGACAACACACACACACACACCGACAACACAGACACACACACACACCGACAACACACACACACACACACCGACAACACACACACACACACTGACAACACACACACACACACACACACACCGACAACACACACACACACCGACAACACACACACACACCGACAACACACACAAACACACACACCGACAACACACACACACACACACACACACCGACAACACACACACACACACACAACACACACACACACACCGACAACACACACACACACACACACCGACAACACACACACACAAACACACCGACAACACACACACACACACACACCGACAACACACACACACACCGACAACACACACACACACCGACAACACACACACACACACACCGACAACACACACACACACACACCGACAACACACACACACACACACACACACACACTGACAACACACACACACACACACACACCGACAACACACACACACACACCGACAACACAGACACACACACACACCGACAACACACACACACACACACCGACAACACACACACACACACTGACAACACACACACACACACACACCGACAACACACACACACACCGACAACACACACACACACACACCGACAACACACACAAACACACACACCGACAACAAACACACACACACACACACACACCGACAACACACACACACACACACAACACACACACACACACCGACAACACACACACACACACACCGACAACACACACACACAAACCGACAACACAAACACACACACCGACAACACACACACACACCGACAACACACACACACACCGACAACACACACACACACACACCGACAACACACACACACACACACCGACAACACACACACACACACACACACACACACACTGACAACACACACACACACACACACACCGACAACACACACACACACACCGACAACACACACACACCGACAACACACACACACACACACACACACACACCGACAACACACACACACACACACCGACAACACACACACACACAACACACACACACACACCGACAACACACACACACACACACCAACAACACAGACACACACACCGACAACACACACACAAACACACCGACATCACACACACACACACACAAACACCGACAACACACACACACCGACAACACACACACACACCGACAACACACACACACACACACTGACAACACACACACACACCGACAACACACAAAAACACACACCGACAACACACACACACACACACTGACAACAAACACACACACACCGACAACACACACACACACACACACCGACAACACACACACACCGACAACACACACACACACACACACACACACACACACACCGACAACACACACACACCGACAACACACACACACAACACACACACACACACCGACAACACACACACACACACCGACAACACAGACACACACCGACAACACACACACACACAACACACAAACACCGACAACACACACACACACCGACAACACACACACACACACACACCGACAACACACACACACACACACCGACAACACACACACACACAAACACACACACCGACTACACACACACACACCGACAACACACACACACACACACCGAAAACACACACACACACACACACCGACAACACACACACACACACACACACACACACCGACAACACACACACACACACACACACTGACAACACACACACACACACACCGACAACACACACACACACACCGACAACACACACACACACACACACCGACAACACACACACACCGACAACACACACACACACACACACACACACACACACACCGACAACACACACACACACACACACACACCGACAACACCCACACACACAACACACACACACACACCGACAACACACACACACACACACACCGACAACACACACACACACACCGACAACACACACACACACACCGACAACACACACACACACACACACACAGACAACACACACACACAGACAACACATACACACACACCGACAACACACACACACACACACCGACAACACACACACACACACCGACAACACACACACACCGACAACACACACACACACACACACACACACACCGACAACACACACACACACACACCGACAACACACACACACACAACACACACACACACACCGACAACACACACACACACACACCAACAACACAGACACACACACCGACAACACACACACAAACACACCGACATCACACACACACACACACAAACACCGACAACACACACACACCGACAACACACACACACACCGACAACACACACACACACACACTGACAACACACACACACACCGACAACACACAAAAACACACACCGACAACACACACACACACACACTGACAACAAACACACACACACCGACAACACACACACACACACACACCGACAACACACACACACCGACAACACACACACACACACACACACACACACACACACCGACAACACACACACACCGACAACACACACACACAACACACACACACACACCGACAACACACACACACACACCGACAACACAGACACACACCGACAACACACACACACACAACACACAAACACCGACAACACACACACACACCGACAACACACACACACACACACACCGACAACACACACACACACACACCGACAACACACACACACACAAACACACACACCGACTACACACACACACACCGACAACACACACACACACACACCGAAAACACACACACACACACACACCGACAACACACACACACACACACACACACACACCGACAACACACACACACACACACACCGACAACACACACACACCGACAACACACACACACACACACACACACACACACACACCGACAACACACACACACACACACACACACCGACAACACCCACACACACAACACACACACACACACCGACAACACACACACACACACACACCGACAACACACACACACACACCGACAACACACACACACACACCGACAACACACACACACACACACACACAGACAACACACACACACAGACAACACATACACACACACCGACAACACACACACACACACACCGACAACACAGACACACACACACACCGACAACACACACACACACACACACACCGATAACACACAGACACACACTGACAACACACACACACACACACACACACACACACACACACCGACAACACACACACACACACACACCGACAACACACACACACACACACACACACACACCGACAACACACACACACAGACAACACACACACACACACCGACAGCACACACACAGACACACACCGACAACACACACACACACACAACACACACACACACACACCGACAACACACACACACACACACCGACAACACACACACACACACACCGACAACACACACACACACACACCGACAACACACACACACACCGACAACACACACACACACACACCGACAACACACACACACCAACAACACACACACACACACACACACACACACCGACAACACACACACACACACACACACACCGACAACACACACACACACAACACACACACACACACCGACAACACACACACACACACACCGACAACACACACACACACACCGACAACACACACACACACACCGACAACACACACACACACACACACACCGACAACACACACACACACCGACAACACACACACACACACACTGACAACACACACACACACCGACAACACACAAACACACACACACCGACAACACACACACACACACACTGACAACACACACACACACACCGACAACACACACACACACACACATCGACAACACACACACACCGACAACACACACACACACACACACACACACACACACACCGACAACACACACACACTGACAACACACACACACAACACACACACACACACCGACAACACACACACACACACACCGACAACACAGACACACACCGACAACACACACACACACAACACACAAACACCGACAACACACACACACACCGACAACACACAAACACACACCGACAACACACACACACACACACCGACATCACACACACACACACACACACACCGACAACACACACACACCGACAACACACACACACACCGACAACACACACACACACACACTGACAACACACACACACACCGACAACACACAAAAACACACACCGACAACACACACACACACACACTGACAACAAACACACACACACCGACAACACACACACACACACACACCGACAACACACACACACCGACAACACACACACACACACACACACACACACACACACCGACAACACACACACACCGACAACACACACACACAACACACACACACACCGACAACACACACACACACACCGACAACACAGACACACACCGACAACACACACACACACAACACACAAACACCGACAACACACACACACACCGACAACACACACACACACACACACCGACAACACACACACACACACACCGACAACACACACACACACAAACACACACACCGACTACACACACACACACCGACAACACACACACACACACACCGAAAACACACACACACACACACACCGACAACACACACACACACACACACACACACACCGACAACACACACACACACACACACACTGACAACACACACACACACACACCGACAACACACACACACACACCGACAACACACACACACACACACACCGACAACACACACACACCGACAACACACACACACACACACACACACACACACCGACAACACACACACACACACACACACACCGACAACACCCACACACACAACACACACACACACACCGACAACACACACACACACACACACCGACAACACACACACACACACCGACAACACACACACACACACCGACAACACACACACACACACACACACAGACAACACACACACACAGACAACACATACACACACACCGACAACACACACACACACACACCGACAACACAGACACACACACACACCGACAACACACACACACACACACACACCGATAACACACAGACACACACTGACAACACACACACACACACACACACACACACACACACACCGACAACACACACACACACACACACCGACAACACACACACACACACACACACACCGACAACACACACACACAGACAACACACACACACACACCGACAGCACACACACAGACACACACCGACAACACACACACACACACAACACACACACACACACACCGACAACACACACACACACACACCGACAACACACACACACACACACCGACAACACACACACACACACACCGACAACACACACACACACCGACAACACACACACACACACACCGACAACACACACACACCAACAACACACACACACACACACACACACACCGACAACACACACACACACACACACACACCGACAACACACACACACACAACACACACACACACACCGACAACACACACACACACACACCGACAACACACACACACACACCGACAACACACACACACACACCGACAACACACACACACACACACACACCGACAACACACACACACACCGACAACACACACACACACACACTGACAACACACACACACACCGACAACACACAAACACACACACACCGACAACACACACACACACACACTGAGAACACACACACACACACCGACAACACACACACACACACACATCGACAACACACACACACCGACAACACACACACACACACACACACACACACACACACCGACAACACACACACACTGACAACACACACACACAACACACACACACACACCGACAACACACACACACACACACCGACAACACAGACACACACCGACAACACACACACACACAACACACAAACACCGACAACACACACACACACCGACAACACACACACACACACCGACAACACACACACACACACACCGACAACACACACACACACAAACACACACACCGACTACACACACACACACCGACAACACACACACACACACACCGACAACACACACACACACACACACCGACAACACACACACACACACACACACACACACCGACAACACACACACACACACACACTGACAACACACACACACACACCGACAACACACACACACACACCGACAACACACACACACACACACACCGACAACACACACACACCGACAACACACACACACACACACACACACACACACACCGACAACACACACACACACACACACACACACACACCGACAACACACACACACACACACACCGACAACACACACACACACACACACACCGACAACAAACACACACACACACCGACAACACACACACACCGACAACACACACACACACACACCGACAACACACACACACACACACACCGACAACACACACATACACACACTGACAACACACACAAACACACACACCGACAACACACACACACACACACTGACAACACACACACACACAAAGACAACACACACACACACACACACCGACAACACACACACACACACACCGACAACACAGACACACACACACACACCGACAACACACACACACACACACACACACCGATAACACACAGACACACACTGACAACACACACACACACAAACCGACAACATACACACACACACCGACAAAAAACACACACACACACACCGACAACACACACACACAGACAACACACACACACACACACACACCGACAGCACACACACACACACACCGACAACACACACACACACACACAACACACACACACACCGACAACACACACACACACACACACCGACAACACACACACACACACACCGACAACACACACACACACAAACACACACACCGACTACACACACACACACCGACAACACACACACACACACACCGAAAACACACACACACACACACACCGACAACACACACACACACACACACACACACACCGACAACACACACACACACACACACACTGACAACACACACACACACACACCGACAACACACACACACACACCGACAACACACACACACACACACACCGACAACACACACACACCGACAACACACACACACACACACACACACACACACACACCGACAACACACACACACACACACACACACCGACAACACCCACACACACAACACACACACACACACCGACAACACACACACACACACACACCGACAACACACACACACACACCGACAACACACACACACACACCGACAACACACACACACACACACACACAGACAACACACACACACAGACAACACATACACACACACCGACAACACACACACACACACACCGACAACACACACACACACACCGACAACACACACACACCGACAACACACACACACACACACACACACCGACAACACACACACACACACACCGACAACACACACACACACAACACACACACACACACCGACAACACACACACACACACACCAACAACACAGACACACACACCGACAACACACACACAAACACACCGACATCACACACACACACACACAAACACCGACAACACACACACACCGACAACACACACACACACCGACAACACACACACACACACACTGACAACACACACACACACCGACAACACACAAAAACACACACCGACAACACACACACACACACACCGACAACACACACACACACACACCGACAACACACACACACACACACCGACAACACACACACACACCGACAACACACACACACACACACCGACAACACACACACACCAACAACACACACACACACACACACACACACACCGACAACACACACACACACACACACACACCGACAACACACACACACACAACACACACACACACACCGACAACACACACACACACACACCGACAACACACACACACACACCGACAACACACACACACACACCGACAACACACACACACACACACACACCGACAACACACACACACACCGACAACACACACACACACACACTGACAACACACACACACACCGACAACACACAAACACACACACACCGACAACACACACACACACACACTGACAACACACACACACACACCGACAACACACACACACACACACATCGACAACACACACACACCGACAACACACACACACACACACACACACACACACACACCGACAACACACACACACTGACAACACACACACACAACACACACACACACACCGACAACACACACACACACACACCGACAACACAGACACACACCGACAACACACACACACACAACACACAAACACCGACAACACACACACACACCGACAACACACAAACACACACCGACAACACACACACACACACACCGACATCACACACACACACACACACACACCGACAACACACACACACCGACAACACACACACACACCGACAACACACACACACACACACTGACAACACACACACACACCGACAACACACAAAAACACACACCGACAACACACACACACACACACTGACAACAAACACACACACACCGACAACACACACACACACACACACCGACAACACACACACACCGACAACACACACACACACACACACACACACACACACACCGACAACACACACACACCGACAACACACACACACAACACACACACACACCGACAACACACACACACACACCGACAACACAGACACACACCGACAACACACACACACACAACACACAAACACCGACAACACACACACACACCGACAACACACACACACACACACACCGACAACACACACACACACACACCGACAACACACACACACACAAACACACACACCGACTACACACACACACACCGACAACACACACACACACACGCCGAAAACACACACACACACACACACCGACAACACACACACACACACACACACACACACCGACAACACACACACACACACACACACTGACAACACACACACACACACACCGACAACACACACACACACACCGACAACACACACACACACACACACCGACAACACACACACACCGACAACACACACACACACACACACACACACACACCGACAACACACACACACACACACACACACCGACAACACCCACACACACAACACACACACACACACCGACAACACACACACACACACACACCGACAACACACACACACACACCGACAACACACACACACACACCGACAACACACACACACACACACACACAGACAACACACACACACAGACAACACATCACACACACACCGACAACACACACACACACACACCGACAACACACACACACACACACACACACACACACACACACACACCGACAACACACACACACACACACACCGACAACACACACACACACACACACACACACACCGACAACACACACACACAGACAACACACACACACACACCGACAGCACACACACAGACACACACCGACAACACACACACACACACAACACACACACACACACACCGACAACACACACACACACACACCGACAACACACACACACACACACCGACAACACACACACACACACACCGACAACACACACACACACCGACAACACACACACACACACACCGACAACACACACACACCAACAACACACACACACACACACACACACACCGACAACACACACACACACACACACACACCGACAACACACACACACACAACACACACACACACACCGACAACACACACACACACACACCGACAACACACACACACACACCGACAACACACACACACACACCGACAACACACACACACACACACACACCGACAACACACACACACACCGACAACACACACACACACACACTGACAACACACACACACACCGACAACACACAAACACACACACACCGACAACACACACACACACACACTGAGAACACACACACACACACCGACAACACACACACACACACACATCGACAACACACACACACCGACAACACACACACACACACACACACACACACACACACCGACAACACACACACACTGACAACACACACACACAACACACACACACACACCGACAACACACACACACACACACCGACAACACAGACACACACCGACAACACACACACACACAACACACAAACACCGACAACACACACACACACCGACAACACACACACACACACCGACAACACACACACACACACACCGACAACACACACACACACAAACACACACACCGACTACACACACACACACCGACAACACACACACACACACACCGACAACACACACACACACACACACCGACAACACACACACACACACACACACACACACCGACAACACACACACACACACACACTGACAACACACACACACACACACCGACAACACACACACACACACCGACAACACACACACACACACACACCGACAACACACACACACCGACAACACACACACACACACACACACACACACACCGACAACACACACACACACACACACACACACACACCGACAACACACACACACACACACACCGACAACACACACACACACACACACACCGACAACAAACACACACACACACCGACAACACACACACACCGACAACACACACACACACACACCGACAACACACACACACACACACACCGACAACACACACATACACACACTGACAACACACACAAACACACACACCGACAACACACACACACACACACTGACAACACACACACACACAAAGACAACACACACACACACACACACCGACAACACACACACACACACACCGACAACACAGACACACACACACACACCGACAACACACACACACACACACACACACCGATAACACACAGACACACACTGACAACACACACACACACAAACCGACAACATACACACACACACCGACAAAAAACACACACACACACACCGACAACACACACACACAGACAACACACACACACACACACACACCGACAGCACACACACACACACACCGACAACACACACACACACACACAACACACACACACACCGACAACACACACACACACCGACAACACACACACACTAACACCGACAACACACACACACACACCGACAACACACACACACACAACGACCACACACACACACACACACCGACAACACACACACACACACCGACAACACACACACACACACACCGACAACACACACACACACAACACACACACACACACCGACAACACACACACACACACACACACACCGACAACACACACACAAACACACCGACAACACACACAAACACACACCGACAACACACACACACACACACACACACACACCAGCAACACACACACACACACACACCGACAACACACACACACACACCGACAACACACACACACACACCGACAACACAGACACACACACACACCGACAACACACACACACACACCGACAACACACACACACACTGACAACACACACACACACACACACCAACAACACACACACACACACACCGACAACAGACACACAAAAACACCCACAACACACACACACACACACACACACACACCGACAACACAGACACACACACACACCGACAACACACACACACACACCGACAACACACACACACACCGACAACACACACACACACACACCAACAACACACACACACACACACCGACAACAGACACACAAAAACACCCACAACACACACACACACACACACACACCAGCAACACACACACACACACACACCGACAACACACACACACACACCGACAACACACACACACACACCGACAACACAGACACACACACACACCGACAACACACACACACACACACCGACAACACACACACACACTGACAACACACACACACACACACCGACAACACACACACACACACACCAACAACACACACACACACACACCGACAACAGACACACAAAAACACCCACAACACACACACACACCGACAACACACACACACACAACACACACACACACACACCGACAACACACACACACACACACACCGACAACACACACACACAAACACACCGACAACACACACACACACACACACACACCGACAACACACACACACCGACAACACACACACACACACACCGACAACACACACACACACACACACACACCGACAACACACACACACACACCGACAACACACACACACACACACCGACAACACACACACACACACACACACACACCGACAACACACACACAAACAAACACCAGCAACACACACACACACACCGACAACACACACACACACACACACCGACAACACACACACACACACCGACAACACACACACACACACACACCGACAACACACACACACACACACACTGACAACACACACACACCGACAACACACACACACACACACCGACAACACACACACACACACACACACCGACAACACACACACACACACCGACAACACACACACACACACCGACAACACACACACACACACACCGACAACACACACACACACACACACACACACACCGACAACACACACACACACACACCGACAACACACACACAAACAAACACCAGCAACACACACACACACACCGACAACACACACACACACACACACCGACAACACACACACACACACCGACAACACACACACACACACACCGACAACACACACACACACACACACTGACAACACACACACACCGACAACACACACACACACACACACCGACAACACACACACACATACACAACGACAACACACACACACACACACACTCGGACAACACACACACACACACACCGACAACACACACACACACACACACACATCGACAACACACACACACACACACACACACACACACACACACACACACACACACACACACACACACACACACTGACAACACACACACACACACACCGACAACACACACACACACACAACACACACACACACACCGACAACACACACACACATACACCGACAACACACACACAAACACACCGACAACACACACACACAAACACACCGACAACACACACACACACACACACCGACAACACACACACACCGACAACACACACACACACACACCGACAACACACACACACACACACACACCGACAACACACACACACACACCGACAACACACACACACACACACCGACAACACACACACACACACACACACACACCGACAACACACACACAAACAAACAACAGCAACACACACACACACCGACAACACACACACACACACACACACCGACAACACACACACACACACCGACAACACACACACACACACACACCGACAACACACACACACACACACACTGACAACACACACACACCGACAACACACACACACACACACCGACAACACACACACACACACACACACACACCGACAACACACACACACACACCGACAACACACACACACACACCGACAACACACACACACACACACCGACAACACACACACACACACACACACACACACACACCGACAACACACACACACACACACCGACAACACACACACAAACAAACACCAGCAACACACACACACACACCGACAACACACACACACACACACACCGACAACACACACACACACACCGACAACACACACACACACACACCGACAACACACACACACACACACACTGACAACACACACACACCGACAACACACACACACACACACACCGACAACACACACACACATACACAACGACAACACACACACACACACACACACACTCGGACAACACACACACACACACACACACCGACAACACACACACACACACACACACACCGACAACACACACACACACACACACACACACACACACACACACACACACACACACACACACACACACACACTGACAACACACACACACACACACCGACAACACACACACACACAACACACACACACACACCGACAACACACACACACATACACCGACAACACACACACACACACACACACACCGACAAAACACACACACACCGACAACACACACACACACACACACCGACAACACACACACACACACCGACAACACATAAACACACACACACCGACAACACACACACACACACACACTGACAACAGACACAAACACACACCGACAACACACACACACACACACACACACACACCGACAACACACACACACACACCGACAACACACACACACACACCGACAACACACACACACACACACACACACACACACACACACACCGACAACAAACACACACACACACCGACAACACACACACACACACACCGACAACACACACACACACACACCGACAACACACACACACACACACCGACAACACACACACACACAAACCGACAACACACACACACACACACACACACACCGACAACACACACACACACCGACAACACACACACACACACACCGACAACACACACACACACACACACACACCGACAACAC